>NC_059198.1:64038165-64338165 GCF_020615455.1 Coregonus clupeaformis
TTCATCCCACTCCTTCCAACTAGCCAGCTCAGTCTCCCCTGGCTGTTTTGATCCCTCATCTCTCTCTTCCTGTATCTCTGTGTTTTGGTAACTTTCTCATACTCATCCTCAACACATTGACTGAGACAAAACATGGTGGAAAAACGGAACTGAAAGTGACCAAATCAAATGAAAATAACAATAGCTTTATTTTATCAAAATGGTGTTTGAATGCTTGTGTTTGTGTGTGAGTACAATACATCCTATCATTAATCACAATCACAACCCTGTTGTCTGACTGTCTCTGTAACTAAGGACCCTGTAACCAAGGGAGGGCACCGTTTTTTCCCCAGACTCCTTAACTCAGTGTCAGGGTGAGGCCCTGGGTCGGGATCGGCTGTTTGCACAGTCCAATGAGCTTTGTGTCAATGTGGGATGTCGTCATAGCAACCAGACTGACCCCCGCCGACCCCTGGACATATGTCACGACTTTCGGAAGAGAGAGGAGACGCAACCTGGATATAACCATATAAATACAGCCATTAGACAGAGGAGACACAACCTGGATAAAACCATATAAATACAGCCATTAGAGACAGAGGAGAAACAACCTGGATATAACCATATAAATACAGCCATTAGAGACAGAGGAGACACAACCTGGATATAACCATATAAATACAGCCATTAGAGACAGAGGAGACAAAACCTGGATATAACCATATAAATACAGCCATTAGAGACAGAGGAGACACAACCTGGATATAACCATATAAATACAGCCATTAGAGACAGAGGAGACACAACCTGGATATAACCATATAAATACAGTAGAGACAGAGGAGACACAACCTGGATATAACCATATAAATACAGTAGAGACAGAGGAGACACAACCTGGATATAACCATATAAATACAGCCATTAGACAGAGGAGACACAACCTGGATATAACCATATAAATACAGCCATTAGAGACAGAGGAGACACAACCTGGATATAACCATATACAGTGGGGAAAAAAAGTATTTAGTCAGCCACCAATTGTGCAAGTTCTCCCACTTAAAAAGATGAGAGAGGCCTGTAATTTTCATCATAGGTACACGTCAACTATGACAGACAAAATGAGAAAAAAAAATCCAGAAAATCACATTGTAGGATTTTTAATGAATTGATTTGCAAATTATGGTGGAAAATAAGTATTTGGTCAATAACAAATGTTTCTCAATACTTTGTTATATACCCTTTGACACTGGTCAAACGTTTTCTGTAAGTCTTCACAAGGTTTTCACACACTGTTGCTGGTATTTTGGCCCATTCCTCCATGCAGATCCCCTCTAGAGCAGTGATGTTTTGGGGCTGTCGCTGGGCAACACAGACTTTCAACTCCCTCCAAAGACTTTCTATGGGGTTGAGATCTGGAGACTGGCTAGGCCACTCCAGGACCTTGAAATGCTTCATACGAAGCCACTCCTTCATTGCCCGGGCGGTGTGTTTGGGATCATTGTCATGCTAAAAGACCCAGCCACGTTTCATCTTCAATGCCCTTGCTGATGGAAGGAGGTTTTCACTCAAAATCTCACGATACATGGCCCCATTCATTCTTTCCTTTACACGGATCAGTCGTCCTGGTCCCTTTGCAGAAAAACAGCCCCAAAGCATGATGTTTCCCACCCCCATGCTTCAAAGTAGGTATGGTGTTCTTTGGATGCAACTCAGCATTCTTTGTCCTCCAAACACGATGAGTTGAGTTTTTACCAAAAAGTTCTATTTTGGTTTCATCTGACCATAAGACATGACCAATCCTCTTCTGGATCATCCAAATGCACTCTAGCAAACTTCAGACGGGCCTGGACATGTACTGGCTTAAGCAGGGGGACACGTCTGGCACTGCAGGATTTGAGTCCCTGGCGGCGTAGTGTGTTACTGATGGTAGGCTTTGTTACTTTGGTCCCAGCTCTCTGCAGGTCATTCACTAGGTCCCCCCGTGTGGTTCTGGGACTTTTGCTCACCGTTCTTGTGATCATTTTGACCCCACGGGGTGAGATCTTGCGTGGAGCCCCAGATCGAGGGAGATTATCAGTGGTCTTGTATGTCTTCCATTTTCTAATAATTGCTTCCACAGTTGATTTCTTCAAACCAAGCTGCTTACCTATTGCAGATTCAGTCTTCCCAGCCTGGTGCAGGTCTACAATTTTGTTTCTGGTGTCCTTTGACAGCTCTTTGGTCTTGGCCATAGTGGAGTTTGGAGTGTGACTGTTTGAGGTTGTGGACAGGTGTCTTTTATACTGATAACAAGTTCAAACAGGTGCCATTAATACAGGTAACAGAGGAGCCTCTTAAAGAAGAAGTTACAGGTCTGTGAGAGCCAGAAGTCTTGCTTGTTTGTAGGTGACCAAATACTTATTTTCCATCATAATTTGCTAATAAATTCATTAAAAATCCTACAATGTGATTTTCTGGATTTTTTTTTCTAAATTTGTCTGTAATAGTTGACGTGTACCTATGATGAAAATTACAGGCCTCTCTCATCTTTTAAGGTGGGAGAACTTGCACAATTGGTGGCTGACTAAATACTTTTTTCCCCCACTGTAAATACAGTAGAGACAGAGGAGAAACAACCTGGATATAACCATATAAATACAGCCATTAGAGACAGAGGAGACACAACCTGAATATAACCATATAAATACAGCCATTAGACAGAGGAGACACAACCTGGATATAACCATCCATAAATACAGCCATTAGAGACAGAGGAGACACAACCTGGATATAACCATATAAATACAGCCATTAGAGACAGAGGAGACACAACCTGGATATAACCATATAAATACAGCCATTAGACAGAGGAGACACAACCTGGATATAACCATATAAATACAGCCATAAGACAGAGGAGACAGAACCTGGATATAACCATATAAATACAGCCATTAGAGACAGAGGAGACACAACCTGGATATAACCATATAAATACAGCCATTAGACAGAGGAGACACAACCTGGATATAACCATATAAATACAGCCATTAGAGACAGAGGAGACACAACCTGGATATAACCATATAAATACAGCCATTAGAGACAGAGGAGACACAACCTGGATATAACCATATAAATACAACCATTAGACAGAGGAGACACAACCTGGATATAACCATATAAATACAGCCATTAGACAGAGGAGACACAACCTGGATATAACCATATAAATACAGACATTAGACAGAGGAGACACAACCTGGATATAACCATATAAATACAGTAGAGACAGAGGAGACACAACCTGGATATAACCATATAAATACAGCCATTAGAGACAGAGGAGACACAACCTGGATATAACCATATAAATACAGCCATTAGAGACAGAGGAGACACAACCTGGATATAACCATATAAATACAACCATTAGAGACAGAGGAGACACAACCTGGAAATAACCATATAAATACAACCATTAGAGACAGAGGAGACACAACCTGGATATAACCATATAAATACATCCATTAGAGACAGAGGAGACACAACCTGGAAATAACCATATAAATACAGTAGAGACAGAGGAGACACAACCTGGATATAACCATATAAATACAGTAGAGACAGAGGAGAGACAACCTGGATATAACCATATAAATACAGCCATTAGACAGAGGAGACAGAACCTGGATATAACCATATAAATACAGCCATTAGACAGAGGAGACACAATCTGGATATAACCATATAAATACAGTAGAGACAGAGGAGACACAACCTGGATATAACCATATAAATACAGCCATTAGAGACAGAGGAGACACAACCTGGATATAACCATATAAATACAGCCATTAGAGACAGAGGAGACACAACCTGGATATAACCATATAAATACAGTAGAGACAGAGGAGACACAACCTGGATATAACCATATAAATACAGCCATTAGAGACAGAGGAGACACAACCTGGATATAACCATATAAATACAGATTAGAGACAGAGGAGACACAACCTGGATATAACCATATAAATACAGCCATAGAGACAGAGGAGACACAACCTGGATATAACCATATAAATACAGCCATTAGAGACAGAGGAGACACAACCTGGATATAACCATATAAATACAGTAGAGACAGAGGAGACACAACCTGGATATAACCATATAAATACAGCCATTAGAGACAGAGGAGACGCAACCTGGATATAACCATATAAATACAGCCATTAGAGACAGAGGAGACACAACCTGGATATAACCATATAAATACAGCCATTAGAGACAGAGGAGACACAACCTGGATATAACCATATAAATACAGCCATTAGAGACAGAGGAGACACAACCTGGATATAACCATATAAATACAGCCATTAGAGACAGAGGAGACACAACCTGGATATAACCATATAAATACAGATAGAGACAGAGGAGACACAACCTGGATATAACCATATAAATACAGCCATTAGAGACAGAGGAGACACAACCTGGATATAACCATATAAATACAGCCATTAGAGACAGAGGAGACACAATCTGGATATAACCATATAAATACAGCCATAGAGACAGAGGAGACACAACCTGGATATAACCATATAAATACAGTTAGAGACAGAGGAGACACAACCTGGATATAACCATATAAATACAGCCATTAGAGACAGAGGAGACACAACCTGGATATAACCATATAAATACAGCCATTAGACAGAGGAGACACAACCTGGATATAACCATATAAATACAGTAGAGACAGAGGAGACACAACCTGGATATAACCATATAAATACAGCCATTAGAGACAGAGGAGACACAACCTGGATATAACCATATAAATACAGCCATTAGAGACAGAGGAGACACAACCTGGATATAACCATATAAATACAGTAGAGACAGAGGAGACACAACCTGGATATAACCATATAAATACAGCCATTAGAGACAGAGGAGACACAACCTGGATATAACCATATAAATACAGCCATTAGAGACAGAGGAGACGCAACCTGGATATATCCATATAAATACAACCATTAGAGACAGAGGAGACACAACCTGGATATAACC
Organism: Coregonus clupeaformis; assembly: GCF_020615455.1. Classification (NCBI taxonomy): domain Eukaryota; kingdom Metazoa; phylum Chordata; class Actinopteri; order Salmoniformes; family Salmonidae; genus Coregonus; species Coregonus clupeaformis. The sequence continues at coordinate 64,043,218 of NC_059198.1, forward strand.
ATATAAATACAGCCATTAGAGACAGAGGAGACACAACCTGGATATAACCATATAAATACAGCCATTAGACAGAGGAGACACAATCTGGATATAACCATATCAATACAGCCATTAGAGACAGAGGAGACACAACCTGGATATAACCATATAAATACAGTAGAGACAGAGGAGAAACAACCTGGATATAACCATATAAATACAGCCATTAGAGACAGAGGAGACACAACCTGGATATAACCATATAAATACAGCCATTAGAGACAGAGGAGACACAACCTGGATATAACCATATAAATACAGCCATTAGAGACAGAGGAGACACAACCTGGATATAACCATATAAATACAGCCATTAGAGACAGAGGAGACACAACCTGGATATAACCATATAAATACAGCCATTAGAGACAGAGGAGACACAACCTGGATATAACCATATAAATACAGTAGAGACAGAGGAGACACAACCTGGATATAACCATATAAATACAGCCATTAGAGACAGAGGAGACACAACCTGGATATAACCATATAAATACAGCCATTAGAGACAGAGGAGACACAACCTGGATATAACCATATAAATACAGTAGAGACAGAGGAGACACAACCTGGATATAACCATATAAATACAGTAGAGACAGAGGAGACACAACCTGGATATAACCATATAAATACAGCCATTAGAGACAGAGGAGACACAACCTGGATATAACCATATAAATACAGCCATTAGAGACAGAGGAGACACAACCTGGATATAACCATATAAATACAGCGATTAGAGACAGAGGAGACACAACCTGGATATAACCATATAAATACAGCCATAGAGACAGAGGAGACACAACCTGGATATAACCATATAAATACAGCCATAGAGACAGAGGAGACACAACCTGGATATAACCATATAAATACAGATTAGAGACAGAGGAGACACAACCTGGATATAACCATATAAATACAGCCATAGAGACAGAGGAGACACAACCTGGATATAACCATATAAATACAACCATTAGAGACAGAGGAGACACAACCTGGATATAACCATATAAATACAGCCATTAGAGACAGAGGAGACACAACCTGGATATAACCATATAAATACAGCATTAGAGACAGAGGAGACACAACCTGGATATAACCATATAAATACAGTAGAGACAGAGGAGACACAACCTGGATATAACCATATAAATACAGTAGAGACAGAGGAGACACAACCTGGATATAACCATATAAATACAGCCATTAGAGACAGAGGAGACACAACCTGGATATAACCATATAAATACAGCCAGAGACAGAGGAGACACAACCTGGATATAACCATATAAATACAGCCATAGAGACAGAGGAGACACAACCTGGATATAACCATATAAATACAGTAGAGACAGAGGAGACACAACCTGGATATAACCATATAAATACAGCCATTAGAGACAGAGGAGACACAACCTGGATATAACCATATAAATACAACCAGTAGAGACAGAGGAGACACAACCTGGATATAACCATATAAATACAGCCATTAGAGACAGAGGAGACACAACCTGGATATAACCATATAAATACAGCCATTAGAGACAGAGGAGACACAACCTGGATATAACCATATAAATACAGCCATTAGAGACAGAGGAGACACAACCTGGATATAACCATATAAATACAGTAGAGACAGAGGAGACACAACCTGGATATAACCATATAAATACAGCCATTAGAGACAGAGGAGACACAACCTGGATATAACCATATAAATACAGCCATTAAGACAGAGGAGACACAACCTGGATATAACCATATAAATACAGCCATAGAGACAGAGGAGACACAACCTGGATATAACCATATAAATACAGCCATTAGAGACAGAGGAGACACAACCTGGATATAACCATATAAATACAGCCATTAGAGACAGAGGAGACACAACCTGGATATAACCATATAAATACAGATTAGAGACAGAGGAGACACAACCTGGATATAACCATATAAATACAGCATAGAGACAGAGGAGACACAACCTGGATATAACCATATAAATACAGCCATTAGAGACAGAGGAGACACAACCTGGATATAACCATATAAATACAGCCATTAGAGACAGAGGAGACACAACCTGGATATAACCATATAAATACAGCCATTAGAGACAGAGGAGACACAACCTGGATATAACCATATAAATACAGCCATTAGAGACAGAGGAGACACAACCTGGATATAACCATATAAATACAGCCATTAGAGACAGAGGAGACACAACCTGGATATAACCATATAAATACAGATAGAGACAGAGGAGACACAACCTGGATATAACCATATAAATACAGCCATTAGAGACAGAGGAGACACAACCTGGATATAACCATATAAATACAGCCATTAGAGACAGAGGAGACACAACCTGGATATAACCATATAAATACAGATTAGAGACAGAGGAGACACAACCTGGATATAACCATATAAATACAGCATAGAGACAGAGGAGACACAACCTGGATATAACCATATAAATACAGCCATTAGAGACAGAGGAGACACAACCTGGATATAACCATATAAATACAGCCATTGAGACAGAGGAGACACAACCTGGATATAACCATATAAATACAGCCATTAGAGACAGAGGAGACACAACCTGGATATAACCATATAAATACAGCCATTAGAGACAGAGGAGACACAACCTGGATATAACCATATAAATACAGCCTAGAGACAGAGGAGACACAACCTGGATATAACCATATAAATACAGATAGAGACAGAGGAGACACAACCTGGATATAACCATATAAATACAGCCATTAGAGACAGAGGAGACGCAACCTGGATATATCCATATAAATACAGCCATTAGAGACAGAGGAGACACAACCTGGATATAACCATATAAATACAGCCATTAGAGACAGAGGAGACACAACCTGGATATAACCATATAAATACAGTAGAGACAGAGGAGACACAACCTGGATATAACCATATAAATACAGTAGAGACAGAGGAGAGACAACCTGGATATAACCATATAAATACAGTAGAGACAGAGGAGAGACAACCTGGATATAACCATATAAATACAGCCATTAGAGACAGAGGAGACACAACCTGGATATAACCATATAAATACAGATAGAGACAGAGGAGACACAACCTGGATATAACCATATAAATACCAGTAGAGACAGAGGAGACACAACCTGGATATAACCATATAAATACAGATTAGAGACAGAGGAGACACAACCTGGATATAACCATATAAATACAGCCATTAGAGACAGAGGAGACACAACCTGGATATAACCATATAAATACAACCATTAGAGACAGAGGAGACACAACCTGGATATAACCATATAAATACAGCCTAGAGACAGAGGAGACACAACCTGGATATAACCATATAAATACAGCCATTAGAGACAGAGGAGACACAACCTGGATATAACCATATAAATACAGCCATTAGAGACAGAGGAGACACAACCTGGATATAACCATATAAATACAGCCATTAGAGACAGAGGAGACACAACCTGGATATAACCATATAAATACAGCCATTAGAGACAGAGGAGACACAACCTGGATATAACCATATAAATACAGATAGAGACAGAGGAGACACAACCTGGATATAACCATATAAATACAGCCATTAGAGACAGAGGAGACACAACCTGGATATAACCATATAAATACAGCCATTAGAGACAGAGGAGACACAACCTGGATATAACCATATAAATACAGCCATTAGAGACAGAGGAGACACAACCTGGATATAACCATATAAATACAGCCATTAGAGACAGAGGAGACACAACCTGGATATAACCATATAAATACAGCCATTAGAGACAGAGGAGACACAACCTGGATATAACCATATAAATACACCAGTAGAGACAGAGGAGACACAACCTGGATATAACCATATAAATACAGCCATTAGAGACAGAGGAGACACAACCTGGATATAACCATATAAATACAGCCGTAGAGACAGAGGAGACACAACCTGGATATAACCATATAAATACAGCCATTAGAGACAGAGGAGACACAACCTGGATATAACCATATAAATACAGCCATTAGAGACAGAGGAGACACAACCTGGATATAACCATATAAATACAGTAGAGACAGAGGAGACACAACCTGGATATAACCATATAAATACAGCCATTAGAGACAGAGGAGACACAACCTGGATATAACCATATAAATACAGTAGAGACAGAGGAGACACAACCTGGATATAACCATATAAATACAGCCTTAGAGACAGAGGAGATACAACCTGGATATAACCATATAAATACAGCCATTGAGACAGAGGAGACACAACCTGGATATAACCATATAAATACAGCCATTAGAGACAGAGGAGACACAACCTGGATATAACCATATAAATACAGCCATTAGACAGAGGAGACACAACCTGGATATAACCATATAAATACAGCCATTAGAGACAGAGGAGACACAACCTGGATATAACCATATAAATACAGTAGAGACAGAGGAGACACAACCTGGATATAACCATATAAATACAGCCATTAGAGACAGAGGAGACACAACCTGGATATATCCATATAAATACAACCATTAGAGACAGAGGAGACACAACCTGGATATAACCATATAAATACAGCCATTAGAGACAGAGGAGACACAACCTGGATATAACCATATAAATACAGCCATTAGAGACAGAGGAGACACAACCTGGATATAACCATATAAATACAGCCATTAGAGACAGAGGAGACACAACCTGGATATAACCATATAAATACAGTAGAGACAGAGGAGAGACAACCTGGATATAACCATATAAATACAGCCATTAGACAGAGGAGACAGAACCTGGATATAACCATATAAATACAGTAAAGACAGAGGAGACACAACCTGGATATATCCATATAAATACAACCATTAGAGACAGAGGAGACACAACCTGGATATAACCATATAAATACAGTAGAGACAGAGGAGACACAACCTGGATATAACCATATAAATACAGCCATTAGAGACAGAGGAGACACAACCTGGATATAACCATATAAATACAGCCATTAGAGACAGAGGAGACACAACCTGGATATAACCATATAAATACAGCCATTAGAGACAGAGGAGACACAACCTGGATATAACCATATAAATACAGCCATTAGAGACAGAGGAGACACAACCTGGATATAACCATATAAATACAGCCATTAGAGACAGAGGAGACACAACCTGGATATAACCATATAAATACAGCCATTAGAGACAGAGGAGACACAACCTGGATATAACCATATAAATACAGCCATTAGAGACAGAGGAGACACAACCTGGATATAACCATATAAATACAGCCATAGAGACAGAGGAGACACAACCTGGATATAACCATATAAATACAGCCATTAGAGACAGAGGAGACACAACCTGGATATAACCATATAAATACAGCCATTAGAGACAGAGGAGACACAACCTGGATATAACCATATAAATACAGTAGAGACAGAGGAGACACAACCTGGATATAACCATATAAATACAGCCATTAGAGACAGAGGAGACACAACCTGGATATAACCATATAAATACAGCCATTAGAGACAGAGGAGACACAACCTGGATATAACCATATAAATACAGCCATTAGAGACAGAGGAGACACAACCTGGATATAACCATATAAATACAGTAGAGACAGAGGAGACACAACCTGGATATAACCATATAAATACAGCCATAGAGACAGAGGAGACACAACCTGGATATAACCATATAAATACAGCCATTAGAGACAGAGGAGACACAACCTGGATATAACCATATAAATACAGCCATAGAGACAGAGGAGACACAACCTGGATATAACCATATAAATACAGCCATTAGAGACAGAGGAGACACAACCTGGATATAACCATATAAATACAGCCATTAGAGACAGAGGAGACACAACCTGGATATAACCATATAAATACAGCCATTAGAGACAGAGGAGACACAACCTGGATATAACCATATAAATACAGCCATTAGAGACAGAGGAGACACAACCTGGATATAACCATATAAATACAGCCATTAGAGACAGAGGAGACACAACCTGGATATAACCATATAAATACAGCCATTAGAGACAGAGGAGACACAACCTGGATATAACCATATAAATACAGCCATTAGAGACAGAGGAGACACAACCTGGATATAACCATATAAATACAGCCATTAGAGACAGAGGAGACACAACCTGGATATAACCATATAAATACAGTAGAGACAGAGGAGACACAACCTGGATATAACCATATAAATACAGCCATTAGAGACAGAGGAGACGCAACCTGGATATAACCATATAAATACAACCATTAGAGACAGAGGAGACACAACCTGGATATAACCATATAAATACAGCCATTAGAGACAGAGGAGACACAACCTGGATATAACCATATAAATACAGCATTAGAGACAGAGGAGACACAACCTGGATATAACCATATAAATACAGTAGAGACAGAGGAGACACAACCTGGATATAACCATATAAATACAGTAGAGACAGAGGAGACACAACCTGGATATAACCATATAAATACAGCCATTAGAGAAGAGGAGACACAACCTGGATATAACCATATAAATACAGCCATTAGAGACAGAGGAGACACAACCTGGATATAACCATATAAATACAGTAGAGACAGAGGAGACACAACCTGGATATAACCATATAAATACAGTAGAGACAGAGGAGACACAACCTGGATATAACCATATAAATACAGCCATTAGAGACAGAGGAGACACAACCTGGATATATCCATATAAATACAACCATTAGAGACAGAGGAGACACAACCTGGATATAACCATATAAATACAGCCATTAGAGACAGAGGAGACACAACCTGGATATAACCATATAAATACAGCCATTAGAGACAGAGGAGACACAACCTGGATATAACCATATAAATACAGCCATTAGAGACAGAGGAGACACAACCTGGATATAACCATATAAATACAGCCATTAGAGACAGAGGAGACACAACCTGGATATAACCATATAAATACAGCCATTAGAGACAGAGGAGACACAACCTGGATATAACCATATAAATACAGCCATAGAGACAGAGGAGACACAACCTGGATATAACCATATAAATACAGCCATTAGAGACAGAGGAGACACAACCTGGATATAACCATATAAATACAGCCATTAGAGACAGAGGAGACACAACCTGGATATAACCATATAAATACAGTAGAGACAGAGGAGACACAACCTGGATATAACCATATAAATACAGCCATTAGAGACAGAGGAGACACAACCTGGATATAACCATATAAATACAGCCATTAGAGACAGAGGAGACACAACCTGGATATAACCATATAAATACAGTAGAGACAGAGGAGACACAACCTGGATATAACCATATAAATACAGCCATTAGAGACAGAGGAGACACAACCTGGATATAACCATATAAATACAGCCATAGAGACAGAGGAGACACAACCTGGATATAACCATATAAATACAGCCATTAGAGACAGAGGAGACACAACCTGGATATAACCATATAAATACAGCCATTAGAGACAGAGGAGACACAACCTGGATATAACCATATAAATACAGCCATTAGAGACAGAGGAGACACAACCTGGATATAACCATATAAATACAGCCATTAGAGACAGAGGAGACACAACCTGGATATAACCATATAAATACAGCCATTAGAGACAGAGGAGACACAACCTGGATATAACCATATAAATACAGCCATTAGAGACAGAGGAGACACAACCTGGATATAACCATATAAATACAGCCATTAGACAGAGGAGACACAACCTGGATATAACCATATAAATACAGCCATTAGAGACAGAGGAGACACAACCTGGATATAACCATATAAATACAGTAGAGACAGAGGAGACACAACCTGGATATAACCATATAAATACAGCCATTAGAGACAGAGGAGACACAACCTGGATATATCCATATAAATACAACCATTAGAGACAGAGGAGACACAACCTGGATATAACCATATAAATACAGTAGAGACAGAGGAGACACAACCTGGATATAACCATATAAATACAGCCATTAGAGACAGAGGAGACACAACCTGGATATAACCATATAAATACAACCATTAGAGACAGAGGAGACACAACCTGGATATAACCATATAAATACAGCCATTAGAGACAGAGGAGACACAACCTGGATATAACCATATAAATACAGTAGAGACAGAGGAGACACAACCTGGATATAACCATATAAATACAGATAGAGACAGAGGAGACACAACCTGGATATAACCATATAAATACAGCCATTAGAGACAGAGGAGACACAACCTGGATATATCCATATAAATACAACCATTAGAGACAGAGGAGACACAACCTGGATATAACCATATAAATACAGTAGAGACAGAGGAGACACAACCTGGATATAACCATATAAATACAGCCATTAGAGACACAACCTGGATATAACCATATAAATACAGTAGAGACAGAGGAGACACAACCTGGATATAACCATATAAATACAGTAGAGACAGAGGAGACACAACCTGGATATAACCATATAAATACAGTAGAGACAGAGGAGACACAACCTGGATATAACCATATAAATACAGCCATTAGAGACAGAGGAGACGCAACCTGGATATATCCATATAAATACAGTAGAGACAGAGGAGACGCAACCTGGATATATCCATATAAATACAGCCATTAGAGACAGAGGAGACACAACCTGGATATAACCATATAAATACAGCCATTAGAGACAGAGGAGACACAACCTGGATATAACCATATAAATACAGCCATTAGACAGAGGAGACACAACCTGGATATAACCATATAAATACAGCCATTAGAGACAGAGGAGACACAACCTGGATATAACCATATAAATACAGCCATTAGAGACAGAGGAGACACAACCTGGATATAACCATATAAATACAGTAGAGACAGAGGAGACACAACCTGGATATAACCATATAAATACAGCCATTAGAGACAGAGGAGACACAACCTGGATATAACCATATAAATACAACCATTAGAGACAGAGGAGACACAACCTGGATATAACCATATAAATACAGTAGAGACAGAGGAGACACAACCTGGATATAACCATATAAATACAGTAGAGACAGAGGAGACACAACCTGGATATAACCATATAAATACAGCCATTAGAGACAGAGGAGACACAACCTGGATATAACCATATAAATAAAGCCATTAGACAGAGCAGACACAATCTGGATATAACCATATCAATACAGCCATTAGAGACAGAGGAGACACAACCTGGATATAACCATATAAATACACTAGAGACAGAGGAGAAACAACCTGGATATAACCATATAAATAAAGCAATTAGAGACAGAGGAGACACAACCTGGATATAACCATATAAATACAGATAGAGACAGAGGAGACACAACCTGGATATAACCATATAAATACAGTAGAGACAAAGGAAACACAACCTGGATTTAACCATATAAATACAGCCATTAGACAGAGGAGACACAACCTGGATATAACCATATAAATACAGCCATTAGAGACAGAGGAGACACAACCTGGATATAATCATATAAATACATTAGAGACAGAGGAGACACAACCTGGATATAACCATATAAATACAGCTATTAGAGACAGAGGAGATGCAACCTGGATATAACCATATAAATACAACCATTAGACAGAGGAGACACAACCTGGATATAACCATATAAATACAGCCATTAGAGACAGAGGAGACACAACCTGGATATAACCATATAAATACAGCCTAGAGACAGAGGAGACACAACCTGGATATAACCATATAAATACAGCCATTAGAGACAGAGGAGACACAACCTGGATATAACCATATAAATACAGCCATTAGAGACAGAGGAGACACAACCTGGATATAACCATATAAATACAGCCAATAGAGACAGAGGAGACACAACCTGGATATAACCATATAAATACAGCCATTAGAGACAGAGGAGATACAACCTGGATATAACCATATAAATACAGCCATTAGAGACAGAGGAGACACAACCTGGATATAACCATATAAATACAGCCATTAGAGACAGAGGAGACACAACCTGGATATAACCATATAAATACAGATAGAGACAGAGGAGACACAACCTGGATATAACCATATAAATACAGCCATTAGAGACAGAGGAGACACAACCTGGATATAACCATATAAATACAGTAGAGACAGAGGAGACACAACCTGGATATAACCATATAAATACAGCCATTAGAGACAGAGGAGACGCAACCTGGATATAACCATATAAATACAGCCATTAGAGACAGAGGAGACACAACCTGGATATAACCATATAAATACAGCCATTAGAGACAGAGGAGACACAACCTGGATATAACCATATAAATACAGTAGAGACAGAGGAGAGACAACCTGGATATAACCATATAAATACAGCCATTAGACAGAGGAGAGACAACCTGGATATAACCATATAAATACAGCCATTAGACAGAGGAGACACAACCTGGATATAACCATATAAATACAGCGATTAGAGACAGAGGAGACACAACCTGGATATAACCATATAAATACAGTAGAGACAGAGGAGACACAACCTGGATATAACCATATAAATACAGCCATTAGAGACAGAGGAGACACAACCTGGATATAACCATATAAATACAGCCATTAGAGACAGAGGAGACACAACCTGGATATAACCATATAAATACAGATTAGAGACAGAGGAGACACAACCTGGATATAACCATATAAATACAGCATTAGAGACAGAGGAGACACAACCTGGATATAACCATATAAATACAGATAGAGACAGAGGAGACACAACCTGGATATAACCATATAAATACAGCCATTAGAGACAGAGGAGACACAACCTGGATATAACCATATAAATACAGCCATTAGAGACAGAGGAGACACAACCTGGATATAACCATATAAATACAGCCATTAGAGACAGAGGAGACACAACCTGGATATAACCATATAAATACAGCCATTAGAGACAGAGGAGACGCAACCTGGATATATCCATATAAATACAACCATTAGAGACAGAGGAGACACAACCTGGATATAACCATATAAATACAGTAGAGACAGAGGAGAGACAACCTGGATATAACCATATAAATACAGCCATTAGACAGAGGAGACAGAACCTGGATATAACCATATAAATACAGCCATTAGACAGAGGAGACACAATCTGGATATAACCATATAAATACAGTAGAGACAGAGGAGACACAACCTGGATATAACCATATAAATACAGTAAAGACAGAGGAGACACAACCTGGATATAACCATATAAATACAGCCATTAGAGACAGAGGAGACACAACCTGGATATATCCATATAAATACAACCATTAGAGACAGAGGAGACACAACCTGGATATAACCATATAAATACAGCCATTAGAGACAGAGGAGACACAACCTGGAAATAACCATATAAATACAGTAGAGACAGAGGAGACACAACCTGGATATAACCATATAAATACAGTAGAGACAGAGGAGACACAACCTGGATATAACCATATAAATACAGTAGAGACAGAGGAGACACAACCTGGATATAACCATATAAATACAGCCATTAGAGACAGAGGAGACGCAACCTGGATATATCCATATAAATACAACCATTAGAGACAGAGGAGACACAACCTGGATATAACCATATAAATACAGCCATTAGAGACAGAGGAGACACAACCTGGAAATAACCATATAAATACAGTAGAGACAGAGGAGACACAACCTGGATATAACCATATAAATACAGTAGAGACAGAGGAGAGACAACCTGGATATAACCATATAAATACAGCCATTAGAAAGAGGAGAGACAACCTGGATATAACCATATAAATACAGTAGAGACAGAGGAGACACAACCTGGATATAACCATATAAATACAGTAGAGACAAAGGAAACACAACCTGGATATAACCATATAAATACAGTAAAGACAGAGGAGACAACCTTGATATAACCATATAAATACTGTGACACTCTGGCTCCAGGGACTCTGAGTTATGGAGCCAGGGTTGTTCATTTTCATTTGGGTGTATTTCTATGTTGGGATTTCTAGTTGTGCATTTCTATGTTGTGGTGGTTCTTGATTATTCATGTGACTCCCAATCGGAGGTAACGAGTGACAGCTGTCGGCTCGTTATCTCTGATTGGGAGCCATATTTAAACTGTTGTGGTTTCACTGTGTGTTTGTGGGTTTTTGTTCCTGTACAGTCGTTTGTCACTGTGGACTTCACTATCGTCATTCGTTTATTTGTTTTCGTGGTTGCTTTGATTAAATAAAGTCATCATGTTCACTCAACGCGCTGCGTATTGGTCCGCTTCCTCAGACGATCGTGACAGAAAAACCCACCATAGAAGGACCAAGCAGCGTGTCCAGGAGCAAGACAGCTGGACATGGGAGGAAGCGCCTGGTAAGGAGATCGAGAGGCTGGCGATGGCCCAGGTGGGCAAATCGTGGTCCTGGGAGGACATGCTCGGGGGCAAGGGACCTTGGGGAAGATCAAGGCCCTGGCGAGAGAGGAGCAACGGCGTCAGCAGGGTCATCGTTGGAAGGACGAGAGGCAACCCCAAAAAGTTTTTGGGGGGCACATGGCTCGGGCGGTTGGGCAGCAGGAGGCTGCCACAGGGAGATGTGGAGAGAAGGCTATCGGATTACGGGAGCCATTGGCGAGTAGAGGAAGGGAAGTTGTTGCGGCACGGCGTGAGAGACTGATGTGTGTTACCAGTCCGGTCCGGCCCGTTCTGATCCCCAGTTAAAGCCAGTGGTGTGTGTTCCCAGTACGGACCGGCCTGTTCCTACTCCACGCATCAAGCCCACGGTGTGCGTCGCCAGTCCAGCCCGGCCGGTTCCGGCTCCACGTACTAAGGATACGGTGTGCGTCGACAGCCCTGCCCGGCCTGTTCCTGCTCCACGCACCAAGGGATACGGTGTGCGTCGACAGCCCCTGCCCGGCCTGTTCCTGCTCCACGCACCAAGGATACGGTGTGCGTCGACAGCCCTGCCCGGCCTGTTCCTGCTCCACGCACCAAGGATACGGTGTGCGTCGACAGCCCTGCCCGGCCTGTTCCTGCTCCACGCACCAAGGATACGGTGTGCGTCGACAGCCCTGCCCGGCCTGTTCCTGCTCCACGCACCAAGGATACGGTGTGCGTCGACAGCCCTGCCCGGCCTGTTCCTGCTCCACGCACCAGGGATATGGTGCGCTTCGCCAGCCCGGCCCGGCCTGTTCCGGCCACTCGCACCAGGGATACGGTGCGCGTCGCCAGCCCAGCCCGGCCTGTTCCTGCTCCACGCACCAGGGATGCGGTGCGCGCGCCAGCCCGGCCCGGCCTGTTCCGGCCACTCGCACCAGGGATACGGTGCGCGTCGCCAGCCCAGCCCGGCCTGTTCCTGCTCCACGCACCATAAAAAGCCCTGAGATGCGTGTCCTCAGCCTGGGACCACCAGTTCCGGCACCACGCATCAGGCCTACGGTGCGTCCCCAGGGCCCAGCATGCCCTGTTCCTTCTCCCGCACTAGCCCTGAGATGCGTGTCCTCAGCCCGGTACCTCCAGTTCCGGCACCACGCACCAGGCCTACGGTGCGCCTCAGACGGCCAGAATCTGCCGTCTGCCCAACGGGCCTGAACTGCCCGTCTGCCCAACGGCGCCTGAACTGCCCGTCTGCCCAACGGTGCCTGAACTGCCCGTCTGCCCAACGGCGCTTGAACTACCCGTCTGCCCCTACGGCGCTAAAGCCGCCCGTCTGTACTGAGCCTGCAAAGCCGCCCGTCTGCCATGAGCCTTCAGAGCCGTCCGCCAGATCGGAGCCGCTAGAGCCTTCCGCCAGACAGGAGCCGCTAGAGCCTTCCGCCAGACAGGATCAGCCAGAGCCGTCTGCCTGACAGGATCAGCCAGAGCCTTCCGCCAGACAGGATCAGCCAGAGCCTTCCGCCAGACAGGATCAGCCAGAGCCTTCCGCCCAGCTATGAGCAGCCAGATCCGTCAGCCAGCCAGAGCAGCCAGAGCCTTCCGCCCAGCCACGAGCAGCCAGATCCGTCAGCCAGCCACGAGCAGCCAGATCCGTCAGCCAGCCATGAGCAGCCAGATCCGTCAGCCAGCCATGAGCCGTCCAGCCAGGATCCGCCAGAGCCGTCAGCCAGGATCCGCCAGAGCCGTCCAGCCAGGATCCGCCAGAGCCGTCCAGCCAGGATCCGCCAGAGCCGTCCAGCCAGGATCCGCCAGAGCCGTCCAGCCAGGATCCGCCAGAGCCGTCCAGCCAGGATCCGCCAGCCAGCCAGGATCTGCCAGAGCCAGCCAGCCAGGATCCGCCATTTAGTCCGGTACTGCCCCTTAGCCCTGTGCTGTCCTTATCCTGGTGCTGCCCCTTATCCTGGTGCTGCCCCTTATCCTGGTGCTGCCCCTTAGTCCGGTGCTGCCCCTTAGTCCGGTGCTGCCCCTTAGTCTGGTGCTGCCCCTTAGTCTGGTGCTGCCCCTTAGTCTGGTGCTGCCCCTTATCCTGGTGCTGCCCCTTCTCCTGGTGCTGTCCCTTAGTCCGGTGTTGCCCCCTTAGTCGGTGCTGCCTCTTAGTCCGGTGCTGCCCCTTAATCCAGTGGGGTTATATTGGAGGGTGGTCATTTGGAGGAGGCTACGTAGCGGGTAGTGACTATGGTGGGGTGGGGACCACGACCAGTGCCAGAGCCGCCACCATGGACAGACGCCCACCCAGACCCTCCCCTAGACTGTATGCTGGTGCGCCCGGAGTTCGCACCTTTGGGGAGGTACTGTGACACTCTGGCTCCAGGGACTCTGAGTTATGGAGCCAGGGTTGTTCATTTTCATTTGGGTGTATTTCTATGTTGGGATTTCTAGTTGTGCATTTCTATGTTGTGGTGGTTCTTGATTATTCATGTGACTCCCAATCGGAGGTAACAGTGACAGCTGTCGGCTCGTTATCTCTGATTGGGAGCCATATTTAAACTGTTGTGGTTTCACTGTGTGTTTGTGGGTTTTTGTTCCTGTACAGTCGTTTGTCACTGTGGACTTCACTATCGTCATTCGTTTATTTGTTTTCGTGGTTGCTTTGATTAAATAAAGTCATCATGTTCACTCAACGCGCTGCGTATTGGTCCGCTTCCTCAGACGATCGTGACAAATACAGCCATTAGAGACAGAGGAGACGCAACCTGGATATATCCATATAAATACAACCATTAGAGACAGAGGAGACACAACCTGGATATAACCATATAAATACAGCCATTAGAGACAGAGGAGATGCAACCTGAATATGACCATATAAATACATTAGAGACAGAGGAGACACAACCTGGATATAACCATATAAATACAGCCATTAGACAGAGGAGACACAACCTGGATATAACCATATAAATACAGCCATTAGAGACAGAGGAGACACAACCTGGATATAACCATATAAATACAGCCATTAGAGACAGAGGAGACACAACCTGGATATAACCATATAATACAGTAAAGACAGAGGAGACACAACCTGGATATAACCATATAAATACAGCCATTAGAGACAGAGGAGACACAACCTGGATATATCCATATAAATACAACCATTAGAGACAGAGGAGACACAACCTGGATATAACCATATAAATACAGTAGAGACAGAGATGACACAACCTGGATATAACCATATAAATACAGCCATTAGAGACAGAGGAGACACAACCTGGATATAACCATATAAATACAGCCATTAGAGACAGAGGAGACACAACCTGGATATAACCATATAAATACCATTAGAGACAGAGGAGACACAACCTGGATATAACCATATAAATACAGCCATTAGAGACAGAGGAGATGCAACCTGGATATAACCATATAAATACAATAGAGACAGAGGAGACACAACCTGGATATTACCATATAAATACAACCATTAGAGACAGAGGAGACACAACCTGGATATAACCATATAAATACAGCCATTAGAGACAGAGGAGACACAACCTGGATATAACCATATAAATACAGCCATTAGAGACAGAGGAGACACAACCTGGATATAACCATATAAATACAGTACCATGAGACAGAGGAGACACAACCTGGATATAACCATATAAATACAGACATTAGAGACAGAGGAGACACAACCTGGATATAACCATATAAATACAGCCATTAGAGACAGAGGAGATGCAACCTGGATATAACCATATAAATACAGCATAGAGACAGAGGAGACACAACCTGGATATTACCATATAAATACAACCATTAGAGACAGAGGAGACACAACCTGGATATAACCATATAAATACAGTAGAGACAGAGGAGACACAACCTGGATATAACCATATAAATACAGCCATTAGAGACAGAGGAGAAGCAACCTGGATATATCCATATAAATACAACCATTAGAGACAGAGGAGACACAACCTGGATATAACCATATAAATACAGTAGAGACAGAGGAGACACAACCTGGATATAACCATATAAATACAGCCATTAGAGACAGAGGAGACACAACCTGGATATAACCATATAAATACAACCATTAGAGACAGAGGAGACACAACCTGGATATAACCATATAAATACAGCCATTAGAGACAGAGGAGACACAACCTGGATATAACCATATAAATACAGTAGAGACAGAGGAGACACAACCTGGATATAACCATATAAATACAGTAGAGACAGAGGAGACACAATCTGGATATAACCATATCAATACAGCCATTAGAGACAGAGGAGACACAACCTGGATATAACCATATAAATACAGCCATTAGAGACAGAGGAGACACAACCTGGATATAACCATATAAATACAGTAGAGACAGAGGAGACACAACCTGGATATAACCATATAAATACAGCCATTAGAAAGAGGAGAGACAACCTGGATATAACCATATAAATACAGTAGAGACAGAGGAGACACAACCTGGATATAACCATATAAATACAGTAGAGACAGAGGAGACACAACCTGGATATAACCATATAAATACAGTAGAGACAGAGGAGACACAACCTGATTATAACCATATAAATACAGCCATTAGAGACAGAGGAGACGCAACCTGGATATATCCATATAAATACAACCATTAGAGACAGAGGAGACACAACCTGGATATAACCATATAAATACAGCCATTAGAGACAGAGGAGACGCAACCTGGATATAACCATATAAATACATTAGAGACAGAGGAGACACAACCTGGATATAACCATATAAATACAGCCATTAGAGACAGAGGAGACACAACCTGGATATAACCATATAAATACAGCCATTAGAGACAGAGGAGACACAACCTGGATATAACCATATCAAATACAGCCATTAGAGACAGAGGAGACACAACCTGGATATAACCATATAAATACAGTAGAGACAGAGGAGACACAACCTGGATATAACCATATAAATACAGCCATTAGAGACAGAGGAGACACAACCTGGATATAACCATATAAATACAGCCATTAGAGACAGAGGAGACACAACCTGGATATAACCATATAAATACAGTAGAGACAGAGGAGACACAACCTGGATATAACCATATAAATACAGCCATTAGAGACAGAGGAGACACAACCTGGATATAACCATATAAATACAGCCATTAGACAGAGGAGACACAACCTGGATATAACCATATAAATACAGTAGAGACAGAGGAGACACAACCTGGATATAACCATATAAATACAGCCATTAGAGACAGAGGAGATGCAACCTGGATATAACCATATAAATACAGTAGAGACAGAGGAGACACAACCTGGATATAACCATATAAATACAACCATTAGAGACAGAGGAGACACAACCTGGATATAACCATATAAATACAGCCATTAGAGACAGAGGAGACACAACCTGGATATAACCATATAAATACAGCCATTAGAGACAGAGGAGACACAACCTGGATATAACCATATAAATACAGCCATTAGACAGAGGAGACACAACCTGGATATAACCATATAAATACAGACATTAGAGACAGAGGAGACACAACCTGGATTTAACCATATAAATACAGCCATTAGAGACAGAGGAGATACAACCTGGATATAACCATATAAATACAATTAGAGACAGAGGAGACACAACCTGGATATAACCATATAAATACAGCCATTAGAGACAGAGGAGACACAACCTGGATATAACCATATAAATACAGTAGAGACAGAGGAGACACAACCTGGATATAACCATATAAATACAGCCATTAGAGACAGAGGAGACACAACCTGGATATAACCATATAAATACAGCCATTAGAGACAGAGGAGACACAACCTGGATATAACCATATAAATACAGTAGAGACAGAGGAGACACAACCTGGATATAACCATATAAATACAGCCATTAGAGACAGAGGAGACGCAACCTGGATATATCCATATAAATACAACCATTAGAGACAGAGGAGACACAACCTGGATATAACCATATAAATACAGCCATTAGAGACAGAGGAGACACAACCTGGATATAACCATATAAATACAGTAGAGACAGAGGAGACACAACCTGGATATAACCATATAAATACAGTAGAGACAGAGGAGACACAACCTGGATATAACCATATCAATACAGCCATTAGAGACAGAGGAGACACAACCTGGATATAACCATATCAATACAGCCATTAGAGACAGAGGAGACACAACCTGGATATAACCATATAAATACAGTAGAGACAGAGGAGACACAACCTGGATATAACCATATAAATACAGCCATTAGAGACAGAGGAGACACAACCTGGATATAACCATATAAATACAGCCATTAGAGACAGAGGAGATGCAACCTGAATATAACCATATAAATACATTAGAGACAGAGGAGACACAACCTGGATATAACCATATAAATACAGCCATTAGACAGAGGAGACACAACCTGGATATAACCATATAAATACAGCCATTAGAGACAGAGGAGACACAACCTGGATATAACCATATCAATACAGCCATTAGAGACAGAGGAGACACAACCTGGATATAACGATATAAATACTGTAGAGACAGAGGTGACACAACCTGGATATAACCATATAAATACAGCCATTAGAGACAGAGGAGACACAACCTGGATATAACCATATAAATACAGCCATTAGAGACAGAGGAGACACAACCTGAATATAACCATATAAATACAGTAGAGACAGAGGTGACACAACCTGAATATAACCATATAAATACAGCCATTAGAGACAGAGGAGACACAACCTGGATATAACCATATAAATACAGCCATTAGACAGAGGAGACACAACCTGGATATAACCATATAAATACATTAGAGACAGAGGAGACACAACCTGGATATAACCATATAAATACAGCCATTAGAGACAGAGGAGATACAACCTGGATATAACCATATAAATACAATAGAGACAGAGGAGACACAACCTGGATATTACCATATAAATACAACCATTAGAGACAGAGGAGACACAACCTGGATATAACCATATAAATACAGCCATTAGAGACAGAGGAGACACAACCTGGATATAACCATATAAATACAGCCATTAGAGACAGAGGAGACACAACCTGGATATAACCATATAAATACAGCCATTAGAGACAGAGGAGACACAACCTGGATATAACCATATAAATACAGCCATTAGAGACAGAGGAGACACAACCTGGATATAACAATATAAATACAATAGAGACAGAGGAGACACAACCTGGATATTACCATATAAATACAACCATTAGAGACAGAGGAGACACAACCTGGATATAACCATATAAATACAGTAGAGACAGAGGAGACACAACCTGGATATAACCATATAAATACAGCCATTAGAGACAGAGGAGAAGCAACCTGGATATATCCATATAAATACAACCATTAGAGACAGAGGAGACACAACCTGGATATAACCATATAAATACAGTAGAGACAGAGGAGACACAACCTGGATATAACCATATAAATACAGCCATTAGAGACAGAGGAGACGCAACCTGGATATATCCATATAAATACAACCATTAGAGACAGAGGAGACACAACCTGGATATAACCATATAAATACAGCCATTAGAGACAGAGGAGACACAACCTGGATATAACCATATAAATACAGCCATTAGACAGAGGAGAGACAACCTGGATATAACCATATAAATACAGTAGAGACAGAGGAGACACAATCTGGATATAACCATATCAATACACCCATTAGAGACAGAGGAGACACAACCTGGATATAACCATATAAATACAGCCATTAGAGACAGAGGAGACACAACCTGGATATAACCATATAAATACAGATAGAGACAGAAGAGAAACAACCTGGATATAACCATATAAATACAGCCATTAGAGACAGAGGAGACACAACCTGGATATAACCATATAAATACAGCCATTAGACAGAGGAGACACAACCTGGATATAACCATATAAATACAGCCATTAGAGACAGAGGAGACACAACCTGGATATAACCATATAAATACAGCCATTAGAGACAGAGGAGACACAACCTGGATATAACCATATAAATACAGCCATTAGAGACAGAGGAGACACAACCTGTAAATAACCATATAAATACAGTAGAGACAGAGGAGACACAACCTGGATATAACCATATAAATACAGCCATTAGAGACAGAGGAGACACAACCTGGATATAACCATATAAATACAGCCATAGAGACAGAGGAGACACAACCTGGATATAACCATATAAATACAGCCATAGAGACAGAGGAGACACAACCTGGATATAACCATATAAATACAGTAGAGACAGAGGAGAGACAACCTGGATATAACCATATAAATACAGCCATTAGAAAGAGGAGAGACAACCTGGATATAACCATATAAATACAGCCATTAGACAGAGGAGACAGAACCTGGATATAACCATATAAATACAGCGATTAGAGACAGAGGAGACACAACCTGGATATAACCATATAAATACAGTAGAGACAGAGGAGACACAACCTGGATATAACCATATAAATACAGTAGAGACAGAGGAGACACAACCTGGATATAACCATATAAATACAGTAAAGACAGAGGAGACAACCTGGATATAACCATATAAATACAGCCATTAGAGACAGAGGAGACGCAACCTGGATATAACCATATAAATACAGCCATTAGAGACAGAGGAGACACAACCTGGAAATAACCATATAAATACAGTAGAGACAGAGGAGACACAACCTGGATATAACCATATAAATACAGTAGAGACAGAGGAGAGACAACCTGGATATAACCATATAAATACAGTAGAGACAGAGGAGAGACAACCTGGATATAACCATATAAATACAGCCATTAGAGACAGAGGAGACGCAACCTGGATATAACCATATAAATACAACCATTAGAGACAGAGGAGACACAACCTGGATATAACCATATAAATACAGTAGAGACAGAGGAGACACAACCTGGATATAACCATATAAATACAGCCATTAGAGACAGAGGAGATGCAACCTGGATATATCCATATAAATACAACCATTAGAGACAGAGGAGACACAACCATATAAATACAGCCATTAGAGACAGAGGAGATGCAACCTGGATATAACCATATAAATACAATAGAGACAGAGGAGACACAACCTGGATATTACCATATAAATACAACCATTAGAGACAGAGGAGACACAACCTGGATATAACCATATAAATACAGCCATTAGAGACAGAGGAGACACAACCTGGATATAACCATATAAATACAGCCATTAGAGACAGAGGAGACACAACCTGGATATAACCATATAAATACAACCATTAGACAGAGGAGACACAACCTGGATATAACCATATAAATACAGCCATTAGAGACAGAGGAGATGCAACCTGGATATAACCATATAAATACAATAGAGACAGAGGAGACACAACCTGGATATAACCATATAAATACAACCATTAGAGACAGAGGAGACACAACCTGGATATAACCATATAAATACAGTAGAGACAGAGGAGACACAACCTGGATATAACCATATAAATACAGCCATTAGAGACAGAGGAGACACAACCTGGATATATCCATATAAATACAACCATTAGAGACAGAGGAGACACAACCTGGATATAACCATATAAATACAGTAGAGACAGAGGAGACACAACCTGGATATAACCATATAAATACAGCCATTAGAGACAGAGGAGACGCAACCTGGATATATCCATATAAATACAACCATTAGAGACAGAGGAGACACAACCTGGATATAACCATATAAATACAGCCATTAGAGACAGAGGAGACACAACCTGGATATAACCATATAAATACAGTAGAGACAGAGGAGAGACAACCTGGATATAACCATATAAATACAGTAGAGACAGAGGAGACACAACCTGGATATAACCATATAAATACAACCATTAGAGACAGAGGAGACACAACCTGGATATAACCATATCAATACAGCCATTAGAGACAGAGGAGACACAACCTGGATATAACCATATAAATACAGTAGAGACAGAGGAGACACAACCTGGATATAACCATATAAATACAGCCATTAGAGACAGAGGAGACACAACCTGGATATAACCATATAAATACAGCCATTAGACAGAGGAGACACAACCTGGATATAACCATATAAATACAGCCATTAGAGACAGAGGAGACACAACCTGGATATAACCATATAAATACAGCCATTAGAGACAGAGGAGACACAACCTGGATATAACCATATAAATACAGCCATTAGAGACAGAGGAGACACAACCTGGATATAACCATATAAATACAGCCATTAGAGACAGAGGAGACACAACCTGGATATAACAATATAAATACAGTAGAGACAGAGGAGACACAACCTGGATATAACCATATAAATACAGCCATTAGAGACAGAGGAGACACAACCTGGATATATCCATATAAATACAACCATTAGAGACAGAGGAGACACAACCTGGATATAACCATATAAATACAGTAGAGACAGAGGAGACACAACCTGGATATAACCATATAAATACAGCCATTAGAGACAGAGGAGACACAACCTGGATATAACCATATAAATACAGCCATTAGACAGAGGAGACACAACCTGGATATAACCATATAAATACCATTAGAGACAGAGGAGACACAACCTGGATATAACCATATAAATACAGCCATTAGAGACAGAGGAGATGCAACCTGGATATAACCATATAAATACAATAGAGACAGAGGAGACACAACCTGGATATAACCATATAAATACAGCCATTAGAGACAGAGGAGACACAACCTGGATATAACCATATAAATACAGCCATTAGAGACAGAGGAGACACAACCTGGATATAACCATATAAATACAGCCATTAGAGACAGAGGAGACACAACCTGGATATAACCATATAAATACAGCCATTAGACAGAGGAGACACAACCTGGATATAACCATATAAATACAGACATTAGAGACAGAGGAGACACAACCTGGATTTAACCATATAAATACAGCCATTAGAGACAGAGGAGATGCAACCTGGATATAACCATATAAATACAATAGAGACAGAGGAGACACAACCTGGATATTACCATATAAATACAACCATTAGAGACAGAGGAGACACAACCTGGATATAACCATATAAATACAGTAGAGACAGAGGAGACACAACCTGGATATAACCATATAAATACAGCCATTAGAGACAGAGGAGACACAACCTGGATATAACCATATAAATACAGCCATTAGAGACAGAGGAGACACAACCTGGATATAACCATATAAATACAGTAGAGACAGAGGAGACACAACCTGGATATAACCATATAAATACAGCCATTAGAGACAGAGGAGACGCAACCTGGATATATCCATATAAATACAACCATTAGAGACAGAGGAGACACAACCTGGATATAACCATATAAATACAGACATTAGAGACAGAGGAGACACAACCTGGATATAACCATATAAATACAGTAGAGACAGAGGAGACACAACCTGGATATAACCATATAAATACAGCATAGAGACAGAGGAGACACAACCTGGATATAACCATATAAATACAGCCATTAGAGACAGAGGAGACACAACCTGGATATAACCATATAAATACAGCCATTAGAGACAGAGGAGACACAACCTGGATATAACCATATAAATACAGTAGAGACAGAGGAGAGACAACCTGGATATAACCATATAAATACAGCCATTAGAAAGAGGAGAGACAACCTGGATATAACCATATAAATACAGTAGAGACAGAGGAGACACAACCTGGATATAACCATATAAATACAGTAGAGACAAAGGAAACACAACCTGGATATAACCATATAAATACAGTAAAGACAGAGGAGACAACCTTGATATAACCATATAAATACAGCCATTAGAGACAGAGGAGACGCAACCTGGATATATCCATATAAATACAACCATTAGAGACAGAGGAGACACAACCTGGATATAACCATATAAATACAGCCATTAGAGACAGAGGAGATGCAACCTGAATATAACCATATAAATACATTAGAGACAGAGGAGACACAACCTGGATATAACCATATAAATACAGCCATTAGACAGAGGAGACACAACCTGGATATAACCATATAAATACAGCCATTAGAGACAGAGGAGACACAACCTGGATATAACCATATCAATACAGCCATTAGAGACAGAGGAGACACAACCTGGATATAACGATATAAATACTGTAGAGACAGAGGTGACACAACCTGGATATAACCATATAAATACAGCCATTAGAGACAGAGGAGACACAACCTGGATATAACCATATAAATACAGCCATTAGAGACAGAGGAGACACAACCTGAATATAACCATATAAATACAGTAGAGACAGAGGTGACACAACCTGAATATAACCATATAAATACAGCCATTAGAGACAGAGGAGACACAACCTGGATATAACCATATAAATACAGCCATTAGACAGAGGAGACACAACCTGGATATAATCATATAAATACATTAGAGACAGAGGAGACACAACCTGGATATAACCATATAAATACAGCCATTAGAGACAGAGGAGATGCAACCTGGATATAACCATATAAATACAATAGAGACAGAGGAGACACAACCTGGATATTACCATATAAATACAACCATTAGAGACAGAGGAGACACAACCTGGATATAACCATATAAATACAGCCATTAGAGACAGAGGAGACACAACCTGGATATAACCATATAAATACAGCCATTAGAGACAGAGGAGACACAACCTGGATATAACCATATAAATACAACCATTAGACAGAGGAGACACAACCTGGATATAACCATATAAATACAGACATTAGAGACAGAGGAGACACAACCTGGATATAACCATATAAATACAGCCATTAGAGACAGAGGAGATGCAACCTGGATATAACCATATAAATACAATAGAGACAGAGGAGACACAACCTGGATATTACCATATAAATACAACCATT
This sequence comes from Coregonus clupeaformis, assembly GCF_020615455.1. NCBI lineage: Eukaryota > Metazoa > Chordata > Actinopteri > Salmoniformes > Salmonidae > Coregonus > Coregonus clupeaformis. Next base: position 64,069,031 of record NC_059198.1, read on the forward strand.
AGAGACAGAGGAGACACAACCTGGATATAACCATATAAATACAGTAGAGACAGAGGAGACACAACCTGGATATAACCATATAAATACAGCCATTAGAGACAGAGGAGAAGCAACCTGGATATATCCATATAAATACAACCATTAGAGACAGAGGAGACACAACCTGGATATAACCATATAAATACAGCATAGAGACAGAGGAGACACAACCTGGATATAACCATATAAATACAGCCATTAGAGACAGAGGAGACGCAACCTGGATATAACCATATAAATACAACCATTAGAGACAGAGGAGACACAACCTGGATATAACCATATAAATACAGCCATTAGAGACAGAGGAGACACAACCTGGATATAACCATATAAATACAGTAGAGACAGAGGAGAGACAACCTGGATATAACCATATAAATACAGTAGAGACAGAGGAGACACAATCTGGATATAACCATATAAATACAGCCATTAGAGACAGAGGAGACACAACCTGGATATAACCATATAAATACAGCCATTAGAGACAGAGGAGACACAACCTGGATATAACCATATAAATACAGTAGAGACAGAGGAGAAACAACCTGGATATAACCATATAAATACAGCCATTAGAGACAGAGGAGACACAACCTGGATATAACCATATAAATACAGCCATTAGAGACAGAGGAGATGCAACCTGAATATAACCATATAAATACATTAGAGACAGAGGAGACACAACCTGGATATAACCATATAAATACAGCCATTAGACAGAGGAGACACAACCTGGATATAACCATATAAATACAGCCATTAGAGACAGAGGAGACACAACCTGGATATAACCATATCAATACAGCCATTAGAGACAGAGGAGACACAACCTGGATATAACGATATAAATACTGTAGAGACAGAGGTGACACAACCTGGATATAACCATATAAATACAGCCATTAGAGACAGAGGAGACACAACCTGGATATAACCATATAAATACAGCCATTAGAGACAGAGGAGACACAACCTGGATATAACCATATAAATACAGTAGAGACAGAGGAGACACAACCTGGATATAACCATATAAATACAGCCATTAGAGACAGAGGAGACACAACCTGGATATAACCATATAAATACAGCCATTAGACAGAGGAGACACAACCTGGATATAATCATATAAATACATTAGAGACAGAGGAGACACAACCTGGATATAACCATATAAATACAGCCATTAGAGACAGAGGAGATGCAACCTGGATATAACCATATAAATACAGATAGAGACAGAGGAGACACAACCTGGATATTACCATATAAATACAACCATTAGAGACAGAGGAGACACAACCTGGATATAACCATATAAATACAGCCATTAGAGACAGAGGAGACACAACCTGGATATAACCATATAAATACAGCCATTAGAGACAGAGGAGACACAACCTGGATATAACCATATAAATACAACCATTAGACAGAGGAGACACAACCTGGATATAACCATATAAATACAGCCATTAGAGACAGAGGAGATGCAACCTGGATATAACCATATAAATACAATAGAGACAGAGGAGACACAACCTGGATATTACCATATAAATACAGCGATTAGAGACAGAGGAGACACAACCTGGATATAACCATATAAATACAGTAGAGACAGAGGAGACACAACCTGGATATAACCATATAAATACAGCCATTAGAGACAGAGGAGAAGCAACCTGGATATATCCATATAAATACAACCATTAGAGACAGAGGAGACACAACCTGGATATAACCATATAAATACAGTAGAGACAGAGGAGACACAACCTGGATATAACCATATAAATACAGCCATTAGAGACAGAGGAGACGCAACCTGGATATATCCATATAAATACAGTAGAGACAGAGGAGACACAACCTGGATATAACCATATAAATACAGCCATTAGAGACAGAGGAGACACAACCTGGATATAACCATATAAATACAGTAGAGACAGAGGAGAGACAACCTGGATATAACCATATAAATACAGTAGAGACAGAGGAGACACAATCTGGATATAACCATATAAATACACCATTAGAGACAGAGGAGACACAACCTGGATATAACCATATAAATACAGCCATTAGAGACAGAGGAGACACAACCTGGATATAACCATATAAATACAGTAGAGACAGAGGAGAAACAACCTGGATATAACCATATAAATACAGCCATTAGAGACAGAGGAGACACAACCTGGATATAACCATATAAATACAGCCATTAGACAGAGGAGACACAACCTGGATATAACCATATAAATACAGCCATTAGAGACAGAGGAGACACAACCTGGATATAACCATATAAATACAGCCATTAGAGACAGAGGAGACACAACCTGGATATAACCATATAAATACAGCCATTAGAGACAGAGGAGACACAACCTGGATATAACCACATAAATACAGTAGAGACAGAGGAGACACAACCTGGATATAACCATATAAATACAGCCATTAGAGACAGAGGAGACACAACCTGGATATAACCATATAAATACAGTAGAGACAGAGGAGACACAACCTAGATATAACCATATAAATACAGCCATTAGAGACAGAGGAGACACAACCTGGATATAACCATATAAATACAGTAGAGACAGAGGAGACACAACCTGGATATAACCATATAAATACAACCATTAGACAGAGGAGACACAACCTGGATATAACCATATAAATACAGACATTAGAGACAGAGGAGACACAACCTGGATTTAACCATATAAATACAGCCATTAGAGACAGAGGAGAAGCAACCTGGATATATCCATATAAATACAACCATTAGAGACAGAGGAGACACAACCTGGATATAACCATATAAATACAGTAGAGACAGAGGAGACACAACCTGGATATAACCATATAAATACAGCCATTAGAGACAGAGGAGACGCAACCTGGATATAACCATATAAATACAACCATTAGAGACAGAGGAGACACAACCTGGATATAACCATATAAATACAGCCATTAGAGACAGAGGAGACACAACCTGGATATAACCATATAAATACAGTAGAGACAGAGGAGAGACAACCTGGATATAACCATATAAATACAGTAGAGACAGAGGAGACACAACCTGGATATAACCATATAAATACACTCATTAGAGACAGAGGAGACACAACCTGGATATAACCATATAAATACAGCCATTAGAGACAGAGGAGACACAACCTGGATATAACCATATAAATACAGTAGAGACAGAGGAGAAACAACCTGGATATAACCATATAAATACAGCCATTAGAGACAGAGGAGACACAACCTGGATATAACCATATAAATACAGCCATTAGAGACAGAGGAGACACAACCTGGATATAACCATATAAATACAGCCATTAGAGACAGAGGAGACACAACCTGGATATAACCATATAAATACAGCCATTAGAGACAGAGGAGACACAACCTGGATATAACCATATAAATACAGCCATTAGACAGAGGAGACACAACCTGGATATAACCATATAAATACAGTAGAGACAGAGGAGACACAACCTGGATATAACCATATAAATACAGCCATTAGAGACAGAGGAGACACAACCTGGATATAACCATATAAATACAGTAGAGACAGAGGAGACACAACCTAGATATAACCATATAAATACAGCCATTAGAGACAGAGGAGACACAACCTGGATATAACCATATAAATACAGTAGAGACAGAGGAGACACAACCTGGATATAACCATATAAATACAGTAGAGACAGAGGAGAGACAACCTGGATATAACCATATAAATACAGCCATTAGAAAGAGGAGAGACAACCTGGATATAACCATATAAATACAGCCATTAGACAGAGGAGACAGAACCTGGATATAACCATATAAATACAGCGATTAGAGACAGAGGAGACACAACCTGGATATAACCATATAAATACAGTAGAGACAGAGGAGACACAACCTGGATATAACCATATAAATACAGTAGAGACAAAGGAGACACAACCTGGATATAACCATATAAATACAGTAAAGACAGAGGAGACAACCTGGATATAACCATATAAATACAGCCATTAGAGACAGAGGAGACGCAACCTGGATATATCCATATAAATACAACCATTAGAGACAGAGGAGACACAACCTGGATATAACCATATAAATACAGCCATTAGAGACAGAGGAGACACAACCTGGAAATAACCATATAAATACAGTAGAGACAGAGGAGACACAACCTGGATATAACCATATAAATACAGTAGAGACAGAGGAGAGACAACCTGGATATAACCATATAAATACAGTAGAGACAGAGGAGAGACAACCTGGATATAACCATATAAATACAGCCATTAGAGACAGAGGAGACGCAACCTGGATATATCCATATAAATACAACCATTAGAGACAGAGGAGACACAACCTGGATATAACCATATAAATACAGTAGAGACAGAGGAGACACAACCTGGATATAACCATATAAATACAGCCATTAGAGACAGAGGAGATGCAACCTGGATATATCCATATAAATACAACCATTAGAGACAGAGGAGACACAACCATATAAATACAGCCATTAGAGACAGAGGAGACACAACCTGGATATAACCATATAAATACAGCCATTAGACAGAGGAGACACAACCTGGATATAACCATATAAATACAGCCATTAGAGACAGAGGAGACACAACCTGGATATAACCATATAAATACAGTAGAGACAGAGGAGAGACAACCTGGATATAACCATATAAATACAGTAGAGACAGAGGAGACACAACCTGGATATAACCATATAAATACAGCCATTAGAGACAGAGGAGACACAACCTGGATATAACCATATAAATACAGCCATTAGAGACAGAGGAGACACAACCTGGATATAACCATATAAATACAGTAGAGACAGAGGAGAAACAACCTGGATATAACCATATAAATACAGCCATTAGAGACAGAGGAGACACAACCTGGATATAACCATATAAATACAGCCATTAGAGACAGAGGAGACACAACCTGGATATAACCATATAAATACAGCCATTAGACAGAGGAGACACAACCTGGATATAACCATATAAATACAGCCATTAGAGACAGAGGAGACACAACCTGGATATAACCATATAAATACAGCCATTGAGACAGAGGAGACACAACCTGGATATAACCATATAAATACAGCCATTAGAGACAGAGGAGACACAACCTGGATATAACCATATAAATACAGCCATTAGAGACAGAGGAGACACAACCTGGATATAACCATATAAATACAGCCATTAGAGACAGAGGAGACACAACCTGGATATAACCATATAAATACAGTAGAGACAGAGGAGACACAACCTGGATATAACCATATAAATACAGCCATTAGAGACAGAGGAGACACAACCTGGATATAACCATATAAATACAGTAGAGACAGAGGAGACACAACCTGGATATAACCATATAAATACAGCCATTAGAGACAGAGGAGACACAACCTGGATATAACCATATAAATACAGCCATTAGACAGAGGAGACACAACCTGGATATAACCATATAAATACAGTAGAGACAGAGGAGACACAACCTGGATATAACCATATAAATACAGTAGAGACAGAGGAGACACAACCTGGATATAACCATATAAATACAGTAAAGACAGAGGAGACAACCTGGATATAACCATATAAATACAGCCATTAGAGACAGAGGAGACGCAACCTGGATATATCCATATAAATACAACCATTAGAGACAGAGGAGACACAACCTGGATATAACCATATAAATACAGCCATTAGAGACAGAGGAGACACAACCTGGATATAACCATATAAATACAGTAGAGACAGAGGAGAGACAACCTGGATATAACCATATAAATACAGCCATTAGAGAAGAGGAGAGACAACCTGGATATAACCATATAAATACAGCCATTGAGACAGAGGAGACAGAACCTGGATATAACCATATAAATACAGACATTAGAGACAGAGGAGACACAACCTGGATTTAACCATATAAATACAGCCATTAGAGACAGAGGAGATGCAACCTGGATATAACCATATAAATACAATAGAGACAGAGGAGACACAACCTGGATATTACCATATAAATACAACCATTAGAGACAGAGGAGACACAACCTGGATATAACCATATAAATACAGTAGAGACTGTTATGTGGGCAGCTTGTCTCTCCCTTTTCTGTTTCCCTTCCTCCTTGTTTTGTCCCCTCTTTTTCTGTTGTATCTGTATGTGTGTTTGTCCCCTTTATGTGGGTGTGTCTGGAGTGGATCAGGGGGCGTGCTCAGGATCTGCCTCTCCTGTGCAGCTGCGGGTTGTTTCCAGTGATTCCTGCCTACGCAGCTGCATCCTATTCTCTCATCAACCTGCACTACTTATTCCTGGGCATGGCTCTCCACCGGCGCCAGATCGTTGTTCTTACCAGAGCGTTTCGGACATATCTCCCAACCTGCCTGCCTTCCTGCCTGTCGGTCTGCCTGCCTGCCTGCCTGCCTGCCTGCCTGCCTGCCTGCCTGCCTGCCTGCCTCAGCCTCTCCCTTCCTCCGGGAGCCGACTAGCCCACTCTGTTCCTTTACTTCAGTTGTTTTTGGACTAAGACAATTTTAACTTTGATTAAATATTTTTGTTTCTTCCACTCCCTTTGTCGTGTTGTTTCTCTGAGTGCTGGGTTGAACCATAGCCTAACAGAACGATCTGGCCATGGACCCAACAGAGAAACAGCACGGGGCAAACAAAGACAGCTTCCAACAAGCTATCCAGGCTCAAGGAACGTTGCTAGGACAGCATGACCAGTTGATTCGGACTCTTGTGGAAGATAATCATCAACTGCTGAACCAGGTGACTCAGTTAACTACACACGTCTCTAAATTGTCTGTTATCAGTTCTCCATCTCTCTCTGACCCCCAGTTTGATGCACCCCAAGTTGTTTCCTCGGACACTAGGCAGGCTTCGTTCCGTCGGGAACCCCCTGTCACGTCGCCTGAACCGTTCAATGGAGAATTGGACAAGTGCCGGGGATTTTTGCTTCAGTGTGACTTGATTTTTCGGCAGAGACCACTGTCGTTTTCTACTGATTCATCTAAGGTACATTATGTTCTGGGGCTGTTAAGAGGGAAAGCTCTGGTTTGGGCTGAGGCTGTGTGCTCAGATCAAACTTTGACTGGATTGACTTTTGCTGATTTCTCTGCTAAATTGAAGACTGTTTTTGACCATCCTGACCATGTGGGTAATTCCTCCAAGATACTTTTTAATTTGAGGCAGGGTTCTAACAGTGTGGCAGAGTACTCTATTGAGTTCTGGACGTTGGCAGCGGACTCCAAGTGGAACAATGTGGCACTTCAAGGAGCATTTCTAAACGGTTTGAATGAAGCCATTAAGGATGAACTGGCTGCTCGTGATGAGCCACATGATTTACATTCTCTCGTTTCCCTGTCCATCAAGCTAGACAATCGGTTGCGGGAGAGGCGTCGGGAGAGAGGCGATCGGCCACATCTAGGAGGACGAGTTCCCCAGCCTTCAACCACTCGAGTCTCGCCTCTCCGGAGTCGGCAGCTTCTTGTTCCTGATTCCATCCCGAGCACAGAGGAGGAACCTATGCAAGTGGGTCGAGCTCGACTACCTCCAGCAGAGCGGCAACGGCGCCTCCAGGCGGGTGAGTGCCTGTACTGTGGAGACGCCACACACATTCTGGCTACATGCCCTAAGCGGCCAAAAGACAAGGCTCGCTCGTAACGGTGGGTCTACTTGCGAGCCCAGAGTTAGATCCTGAACCCATCATTCCCCGATTACAAGTACCTGTAACCTTACGTTTCCAGAGTCATTCCCTGCCACTCTCAGCTCTCATAGACTCAGGTGCAGAAGACAACTTTATTAGCCACCAGTTCGTTACACAAGCTCGTATCCCCATGGAGCCACTACCTACCCCCATTCGGGTCACAGCCCTTGATGGGCGCCTCCTCGCGGAGATAACTCATCAAACCACCCCCGTTTCCCTAGTGATTTCTGGCAATCATTGTGAAAGCATTCAGCTAAGAGTTATGTCTGGCTCAGCTACCTCCCTAATCCTTGGCTTCCCCTGGTTGGCTCTTCACAACCCACAAATTGATTGGACACGTCACACCATTCTCAGTTGGAGCACTAACTGCCATTCCGAGTGCCTGAGGTCAGCGGTTCCCCCACTAAGTGTAACCTAACTCCTCCCTCAGCTCCTCTTGATCTGTCATCTGTCCCCAAAGAATACCATGACTTAGCGGAGGTTTTCAGTAAGGACAAGGCTCTGTCTCTACCACCACATAGGCCTTATGATTGCCCTATTGAACTGCTTCCTGGTGCTCCCTTGCCCTCTAGTCGGTTATACAATCTGTCCCGACCGGAAAGAGAGGCAATGGAGCAGTACATTGGTGATTCTCTGGTCTCGGGCATAATCCGTCCCTCGTCGTCTCCTTTGGGTGCAGGTTTCTTTTTCGTGGAAAAGAAGGACAAGTCGTTACGCCCCTGTATCGATTTCAGGGGTTTAAACAACATAACTGTTAAAAACAAGTATCCCCTTCCACTCATCAACTCAGCTTTTGAACCTCTGCATGGCGCCACAGTGTTTTCCAAGCTCGACCTCAGGAATGCTTATCACCTTGTCCGAATCCGAAAGGGAGATGAGTGGAAAACCGCTTTCAACACTCCACTGGGACATTTTGAGTATTTGGTCATGCCCTTTGGGCTTTCAAATGCCCCTGCGGTTTTCCAAGCCATGGTGAACGATGTTCTTAGGGATTTTTTGAACCGTTTTGTCTTTGTATACCTGGATGATATTCTTGTTTTTTCCAAGTCACCCGAGGAGCATGAGTCACACGTCCGTCAAGTCCTTCAACGGCTCTTGGAGAACAAGCTGTACGTCAAAGCAGAGAAGTGTGAGTTCCACAAACAGTCTACATCGTTCCTTGGATTCATAATTGAGAGCGGGCAGGTGAAGGCGGACCCCGAGAAGATCCGGGCAGTGACGGAATGGCCCACACCCACCACCCGTAAGCAACTTCAACGATTTTTGGGCTTTGCTAACTTCTACCGTAGATTCATTAAGGGTTTTAGTAGAGTGGTGGCACCCCTTACAAGACTCACATCTCCTAAAGTCCCTTTTCGGTGGTCCCCTGAGGCGGAGCAGGCGGTAGGGGTTTTGAAGGAACTGTTTTCCACCTCCCCCGTGTTGATACACCCCAATACCTCTCTGCAGTTTGTTGTGGAGGTGGACGCGTCGGACTCAGGTGTGGGAGCAGTCCTCTCCCAGCGCTCCCCCACTGACCAAAAGCTTCACCCCTGTGCTTTTTCTCCAAGAAATTGTCACCCACAGAACGGAATTACGACGTTGGAAACCGGGAACTGCTGGCGGTCAAGCTTGCACTGGAAGAATGGCGGCACTGGCTGGATGGAGCTGAACTGCCGTTTGTGGTCTGGACTGACCACAAAAACTTGGCTTACATCCAAGCCACTAAGAGACTCAACTCACGCCAAGCCAGATGGGCCCTGTTTTTTAGTAGGTTTAACTTTATTCTTACATACAGACCGGGGTCAAGAAATGTTAAACCAGATGCTTTGTCCCGCCAGTTTGCTGACCCTTCGGAGACCAGCGAGCCTGAGACAGTCCTGCCTTCCTCATGCGTCGTGGCGGCTGTTCAGTGGGAGATCGAGTCTCTTGTGAAGACTGCACTTGCCACGGACCCGGGACCGGGTGATGGACCTCCCAACCTACTCTTTGTTCCCGAGACGGTCCGGTCTCAGGTGTTGCAGTGGATTCACACCTCCCGTTTTGCTGGTCACCCTGGGATGAGACGCACGTTGACGCTGCTTAGGAGACATTTTTGGTGGCCTTCAATGGAAACTGACGTTCGGGCTTTTGTGGCAGCCTGTTCAACCTGTGCTCGGGCAAAGCCTCCCATCAGTCCCCTTCGGGGCTGCTGCTACCCCTCCCAGTTCCCAGCCGTCCCTGGTCCCACATTGCCATGGATTTTGTCACCGGCCTACCCAAGTCTGAAGGTAATGATACTATACTTACCATTGTGGACAGATTCTCTAAATCTGTCCACTATATAGCATTACCAAAATTACCGTCTGCCAGTGAGACAGCGGACCTCCTAGTCCAACATGTATTCCGTCCCCATGGAATACCTGTGGACATCGTATCTGATAGAGGCCCACAGTTTACTTCCCGTGTTTGGAAGGTTTTCTGTTCTGCTTTGGGTGCTTCCGTTAGTCTGTCCTCAGGGTTTCATCCCCAGACCAACGGTCAAACAGAAAGAGCCAATCAAAACCTTGAAGCAACCCCTTCGTTGTGTGGCTGCTCAACATCCATCATCCTGGGCCAAACATCTGCCCTGGATAGAGTACGCCCACAACTCCCTCACCGCCTCTGCCACCGGTCTTTCACCCTTCGAGGTTACCATGGGTTATCAACCCCTCTGTTTCCTGCTCAGGAGAAGGAATTGGCTGTTCCTTCGGTTCAGGAGAACCTCCGCCGCTGCCAGAGAGTGTGGAGCGACGCTCGGGAAGCATTGCTTCGGACCACCGACAGGAACAAGACTACAGCGGATAGGAGCAGGACTCCCGCACCTGTGTTTCATCCTGGTCAAGAGGTTTGGCTGTCATCTAAGAACGTACCTCTTCGTACCAAATCACGCAAGCTGTCTCCTCGGTACCTGGGTCCGTTTGTGGTGGAGTCCATCATTAACCCCGCTGCGGTTCGTTTGAAGTTGCCTTCAGCCATGAAGATACACCCTACTTTCCACGTCTCCCAACTGAAACCTGTGTCCTCCAGCCTTTTGTGTCCGCCGGCTGATCCACCTCCACCTGTTCGCCTCATTGACGACCATCCGGCCTACACCGTCAGTAGGCTCCTGGACTCTCGGAGGCGGGGTAGGGGTCTCCAATACCTAGTCGATTGGGAAGGTTATGGACCAGAGGAGAGGTCTTGGGTCCCTAAGCGTTTTGTGTTGGATCCTCAGCTGATCACGGACTTCCATCACGACAACCCTGACAGGCCTGGTGGGTCGCCAGGTGGCGACCATTGAGGGGGGTACTGTTATGTGGGCAGCTTGTCTCTCCCTTTTCTGTTTCCCTTCCTCCTTGTTTTGTCCCCTCTTTTTCTGTTGTATCTGTATGTGTGTTTGTCCCCTTTATGTGGGTGTGTCTGGAGTGGATCAGGGGGCGTGCTCAGGATCTGCCTCTCCTGTGCAGCTGCGGGTTGTTTCCAGTGATTCCTGCCTACGCAGCTGCATCCTATTCTCTCATCAACCTGCACTACTTATTCCTGGGCATGGCTCTCCACCGGCGCCAGATCGTTGTTCTTACCAGAGCGTTTCGGACATATCTCCCAACCTGCCTGCCTTCCTGCCTGTCGGTCTGCCTGCCTGCCTGCCTGCCTGCCTGCCTGCCTGCCTGCCTGCCTGCCTGCCTCAGCCTCTCCTTCCTCCGGAGCCGACTAGCCCACTCTGTTCCTTTACTTCAGTTGTTTTTGGACTAAGACAATTTTAACTTTGATTAAATATTTTTGTTTCTTCCACTCCCTTTGTCGTGTTGTTTCTCTGAGTGCTGGGTTGAACCATAGCCTAACAGAGACAGAGGAGACACAACCTGGATATAACCATATAAATACAGCCATTAGAGACAGAGGAGACACAACCTGGATATAACCATATAAATACAGCCATTAGAGACAGAGGAGACACAACCTGGATATAACCATATAAATACAGCCATTAGAGACAGAGGAGACACAACCTGGATATAACCATATAAATACAACCGTTAGACAGAGGAGACACAACCTGGATATAACCATATAAATACAGACATTAGAGACAGAGGAGACACAACCTGGATTTAACCATATAAATACAGCCATTAGAGACAGAGGAGATGCAACCTGGATATAACCATATAAATACAATAGAGACAGAGGAGACACAACCTGGATATTACCATATAAATACAACCATTAGAGACAGAGGAGACACAACCTGGATATAACCATATAAATACAGTAGAGACAGAGGAGACACAACCTGGATATAACCATATAAATACAGCCATTAGAGACAGAGGAGAAGCAACCTGGATATATCCATATAAATACAACCATTAGAGACAGAGGAGACACAACCTGGATATAACCATATAAATACAGTAGAGACAGAGGAGACACAACCTGGATATAACCATATAAATACAGCCATTAGAGACAGAGGAGACGCAACCTGGATATATCCATATAAATACAACCATTAGAGACAGAGGAGACACAACCTGGATATAACCATATAAATACAGCCATTAGAGACAGAGGAGACACAACCTGGATATAACCATATAAATACAGTAGAGACAGAGGAGAGACAACCTGGATATAACCATATAAATACAGTAGAGACAGAGGAGACACAATCTGGATATAACCATATCAATACACTCATTAGAGACAGAGGAGACACAACCTGGATATAACCATATCAATACAGCCATTAGAGACAGAGGAGACACAACCTGGATATAACCATATAAATACAGTAGAGACAGAGGAGAAACAACCTGGATATAACCATATAAATACAGCCATTAGAGACAGAGGAGACACAACCTGGATATAACCATATAAATACAGCCATTAGACAGAGGAGACACAACCTGGATATAACCATATAAATACAGCCATTAGAGACAGAGGAGACACAACCTGGATATAACCATATAAATACAGCCATTAGAGACAGAGGAGACACAACCTGGATATAACCATATAAATACAGCCATTAGACAGAGGAGACACAACCTGGATATAACCATATAAATACAGTAGAGACAGAGGAGACACAACCTGGATATAACCATATAAATACAGCCATTAGAGACAGAGGAGACACAACCTGGATATAACCATATAAATACAGTAGAGACAGAGGAGACACAACCTAGATATAACCATATAAATACAGCCATTAGAGACAGAGGAGACACAACCTGGATATAACCATATAAATACAGTAGAGACAGAGGAGACACAACCTGGATATAACCATATAAATACAGTAGAGACAGAGGAGAGACAACCTGGATATAACCATATAAATACAGCCATTAGAAAGAGGAGAGACAACCTGGATATAACCATATAAATACAGCCATTAGACAGAGGAGACAGAACCTGGATATAACCATATAAATACAGCGATTAGAGACAGAGGAGACACAACCTGGATATAACCATATAAATACAGTAGAGACAGAGGAGACACAACCTGGATATAACCATATAAATACAGTAGAGACAAAGGAAACACAACCTGGATATAACCATATAAATACAGTAAAGACAGAGGAGACAACCTGGATATAACCATATAAATACAGCCATTAGAGACAGAGGAGACGCAACCTGGATATATCCATATAAATACAACCATTAGAGACAGAGGAGACACAACCTGGATATAACCATATAAATGCAGCCATTAGAGACAGAGGAGACACAACCTGGAAATAACCATATAAATACAGTAGAGACAGAGGAGACACAACCTGGATATAACCATATAAATACAGTAGAGACAGAGGAGAGACAACCTGGATATAACCATATAAATACAGTAGAGACAGAGGAGAGACAACCTGGATATAACCATATAAATACAGCCATTAGAGACAGAGGAGACGCAACCTGGATATATCCATATAAATACAACCATTAGAGACAGAGGAGACACAACCTGGATATAACCATATAAATACAGTAGAGACAGAGGAGACACAACCTGGATATAACCATATAAATACAGCCATTAGAGACAGAGGAGACGCAACCTGGATATATCCATATAAATACAACCATTAGAGACAGAGGAGACACAACCATATAAATACAGCCATTAGAGACAGAGGAGACACAACCTGGATATAACCATATAAATACAGCCATTAGACAGAGGAGACACAATCTGGATATAACCATATAAATACAGCCATTAGAGACAGAGGAGACACAACCTGGATATAACCATATAAATACAGTAGAGACAGAGGAGAGACAACCTGGATATAACCATATAAATACAGTAGAGACAGAGGAGACACAATCTGGATATAACCATATCAATACAGCCATTAGAGACAGAGGAGACACAACCTGGATATAACCATATCAATACAGCCATTAGAGACAGAGGAGACACAACCTGGATATAACCATATAAATACAGTAGAGACAGAGGAGAAACAACCTGGATATAACCATATAAATACAGCCATTAGAGACAGAGGAGACACAACCTGGATATAACCATATAAATACAGCCATTAGAGACAGAGGAGACACAACCTGGATATAACCATATAAATACAGCCATTAGACAGAGGAGACACAACCTGGATATAACCATATAAATACAGCCATTAGAGACAGAGGAGACACAACCTGGATATAACCATATAAATACAGCCATTAGACAGAGGAGACACAACCTGGATATAACCATATAAATACAGCCATTAGAGACAGAGGAGACACAACCTGGATATAACCATATAAATACAGCCATTAGAGACAGAGGAGACACAACCTGGATATAACCATATAAATACAGCCATTAGACAGAGGAGACACAACCTGGATATAACCATATAAATACAGTAGAGACAGAGGAGACACAACCTGGATATAACCATATAAATACAGCCATTAGAGACAGAGGAGACACAACCTGGATATAACCATATAAATACAGTAGAGACAGAGGAGACACAACCTAGATATAACCATATAAATACAGCCATTAGAGACAGAGGAGACACAACCTGGATATAACCATATAAATACAGCCATTAGACAGAGGAGACACAACCTGGATATAACCATATAAATACAGTAGAGACAGAGGAGACACAACCTGGATATAACCATATAAATACAGTGGAGAGAAAGGAAACACAACCTGGATATAACCATATAAATACAGTAAAGACAGAGGAGACAACCTGGATATAACCATATAAATACAGCCATTAGAGACAGTGGAGACGCAACCTGGATATATCCATATAAATACAACCATTAGAGACAGAGGAGACACAACCTGGATATAACCATATAAATACAGCCATTAGAGACAGAGGAGACACAACCTGGATATAACCATATAAATACAGTAGAGACAGAGGAGAGACAACCTGGATATAACCATATAAATACAGCCATTAGAAAGAGGAGAGACAACCTGGATATAACCATATAAATACAGCCATTAGACAGAGGAGACAGAACCTGGATATAACCATATAAATACAGACATTAGAGACAGAGGAGACACAACCTGGATTTAACCATATAAATACAGCCATTAGAGACAGAGGAGATGCAACCTGGATATAACCATATAAATACAATAGAGACAGAGGAGACACAACCTGGATATTACCATATAAATACAACCATTAGAGACAGAGGAGACACAACCTGGATATAACCATATAAATACAGTAGAGACAGAGGAGACACAACCTGGATATAACCATATAAATACAGCCATTAGAGACAGAGGAGACACAACCTGGATATAACCATATAAATACAGTAGAGACAGAGGAGACACAACCTGGATATAACCATATAAATACAGCCATTAGAGACAGAGGAGACGCAACCTGGATATATCCATATAAATACAACCATTAGAGACAGAGGAGACACAACCTGGATATAACCATATAAATACAGCCATTAGAGACAGAGGAGACACAACCTGGATATAACCATATAAATACAGTAGAGACAGAGGAGAGACAACCTGGATATAACCATATAAATACAGCCATTAGAAAGAGGAGAGACAACCTGGATATAACCATATAAATACAGCCATTAGACAGAGGAGACAGAACCTGGATATAACCATATAAATACAGCGATTAGAGACAGAGGAGACACAACCTGGATATAACCATATAAATACAGTAGAGACAGAGGAGACACAACCTAGATATAACCATATAAATACAGCCATTAGAGACAGAGGAGAAACAACCTGGATATAACCATATAAATACAGCCATTAGACAGAGGAGACACAACCTGGATATAACCATATAAATACAGTAGAGACAGAGGAGACACAACCTGGATATAACCATATAAATACAGTAGAGACAAAGGAAACACAACCTGGATATAACCATATAAATACAGTAAAGACAGAGGAGACAACCTGGATATAACCATATAAATACAGCCATTAGAGACAGAGGAGACACAACCTGGATATAACCATATAAATACAGCCATTAGAGACATAGGAGACACAACCTGGATATAACCATATAAATACAGCCATTAGAGACAGAGGAGACACAACCTGGATATAACCATATAAATACAGCCATTAGAGACAGAGGAGACACAACCTGGATATAACCATATAAATACAGCCATTAGAGACAGAGGAGATGCAACCTGGATATAACCATACAAATACATTAGAGACAGAGGAGAGACAACCTGAATATAACCATATAAATACAGCCATTAGAGACAGAGGAGACACAACCTGGATATAACCATATAAATACAGCCATTAGAGACAGAGGAGACACAACCTGGATATAACCATATAAATACAGTAGAGACAGAGGAGACACAACCTGGATATAACCATATAAATACAGTAGAGACAGAGGAGACACAACCTGGATATAACCATATAAATACAGTAGAGACAGAGGAGACACAACCTGGATATAACCATATAAATACAGCCATTAGACAGAGGAGACACAAACTTGGATAAAACCATATAAATACAGACATTAGAGACAGAGGAGACACAACCTGGATTTAACCATATAAATACAGCCATTAGAGACAGAGGAGATGCAACCTGGATATAACCATATAAATACAATAGAGACAGAGGAGACACAACCTGGATATTACCATATAAATACAACCATTAGAGACAGAGGAGACACAACCTGGATATAACCATATAAATACAGCCATTAGAGACAGAGGAGACACAACCTGGATATAACCATATAAATACAGCCATTAGAGACAGAGGAGACACAACCTGGATATAACCATATAAATAAAGCCATTAGAGACAGAGGAGATGCAACCTGGATATAACCATACAAATACATTAGAGACAGAGGAGAGACAACCTGGATATAACCATATAAATACAGCCATTAGAGACAGAGGAGACACAACCTGGATATAACCATATAAATACAGCCATTAGAGACAGAGGAGACACAACCTGGATATAACCATATAAATACAGTAGAGACAGAGGAGACACAACCTGGATATAACCATATAAATACAGTAGAGACAGAGGAGACACAACCTGGATATAACCATATAAATACAGTAGAGACAGAGGAGACACAACCTGGATATAACCATATAAATACAGCCATTAGAGACAGAGGAGATGCAACCTGGATATAACCATATAAATA
The DNA here is from genome assembly GCF_020615455.1 of Coregonus clupeaformis. NCBI lineage: Eukaryota > Metazoa > Chordata > Actinopteri > Salmoniformes > Salmonidae > Coregonus > Coregonus clupeaformis. The sequence continues at coordinate 64,086,626 of NC_059198.1, forward strand.
CAATAGAGACAGAGGAGACACAACCTGGATATTACCATATAAATACAACCATTAGAGACAGAGGAGACACAACCTGGATATAACCATATAAATACAGCCATTAGAGACAGAGGAGACACAACCTGGATATAACCATATAAATACAGCCATTAGAGACAGATGAGATACAACCTGGATATAACCATATAAATACAGTAGAGACAGAGGAGACACAACCTGGATATAACCATATAAATACAGCCATTAGACAGAGGAGACACAACCTGGATATAACCATATAAATACAGCCATTAGACAGAGGTGACACAACCTGGATGTAACCATATAAATACAGGGGGGGGGGGGGCAGGGTTGAGACAAAGGTGACAAGGGGGGACAAGGACATGCCCTCCTAGCCTTTAGGAGAAACAACACACGTCTCTGGGGCATTATGCTGATGACACACATCTCAAGAGTATTGTGGAATACGACAATGACCATCAGCCTTGGTAGGATGAGAGAGGAGCGTGATGGATGGTGTGATTGAATGTGTGACAGGCGTCTAAATTAAAGGAATAAAGGATGGAGTGATGGACGAGAAGGAAGTAGAGGAGAGAGGAGACTTGGGGTTTCACACGGGAGAGGACGTGACCTGCTAGCTCTGGGACGGGGGTGATAAATCGATAATACATCTCTAATAGAAACCCCACAACTCTACTGCCATCTCTAATATAAACCCCACAACACTACTGTCATCTCTAATACAAACCCCACAATACTACTGCCATTTCCAATAGAAACCCCACAACACTACTGACATCTCTAATAGAAATCCCACAACACTATTGCCATCTCTAATAGAAACCCCACAACACTACTGCCATCTAATTCAGAATAAAGTCGGTGGAATTCAGGGGTCTCACACAAACTATCCTGACCCCTCCCTGCATAGCACACACAACCCAATATAAACACGCTCACACAGACACCCTCTGACAGTCCACTCACACAGACACCCTCTGACAGTCCACTCACAAAGACACACCCTCTGACAGTCCACTCACACAGACACACCCTCTGACAGTCCACTCACAAAGACACACCCTCTGACAGTCCACTCACACAGACACACCCTCTGACAGTCCACTCACACAGACACACCCTCTGACAGTCCACTCACACAGACACACCCTCTGACAGTCCACTCACACAGACACACCCTTTGACAGTCCACTCACACAGACACACCCTCTGACAGTCCACTCACACAGACACACCCTCTGACAGTCCACTCACACAGACACACCCTCTGACAGTCCACTCACACAGACACACCCTCTGACAGTCCACTCACACAGACACACCCTCTGACAGTCCACTCACACAGACACACCCTCTGACAGTCCACTCACACACACACACACACTTGCCTGAGCCTAATTTGAATTCCTAACTCCTTTTCCTAACTGAGATTAAAGATATCAGACTGTCAAATAGCATGTCTTATAATGGTCTGAGTATGTTCATGTATAATCATTAGGGCTTACATAGTGTGTGGTCAGTGGTGGAAAAAGTACCCAATTGTCATACATGAGTAAAAGTAAAAGATACCTTAATAGAAAATGACTCAACTAAAAGTGAAAGTCACCCAGTAAAATACAACTTGAGTAAAAGTCTAAAAGTATTTGGTTTTAAATATACTTAAGTATGAAAAGTAAATGTAATTGCTAAAATATACTTAAGTATCAAAAGTAAAAGTATAAATCATTTCAAATTCCTTATATAAAGCAAACCAGATGGCACCATTTATTTTATTATATTTTTATTACGGAAAGTCAGGGGCACGCTCCAACACGCAGACATCATTTACAAACAAAGCATTTGTGTTTAGTGAGTCCGCCAGATCAGAAGCAGTAGGGATGACCAGGGATGTTGTCTTGATAAGTATGTGAATGAGACCATTTTCTGTCCTGCTAAGCATTCAAAATGTAACCAGTACTTTTGGGTGTCAGAGAAAATGTATGTAGTAAAAAGTACATTATTTTCTTTAGGAATGTAGTGAAGTAAAAGTTGTGAAAAATATACCTAGTAAAGTAAAGATTCCCCCCAAAACTACATAAAGTATTTTTACTTAAGTACTTTACACCACTGTGTGTGGTGTTGTATCCATGTATAACCATTAGGGTTTAGGCAGTAGCGTGTGTGTGTGTGTGTGTGTGTGTGTGTGTGTTGTGGAACAGTAGTGTGTGTGTGTGTGTGTGTGTGTGTGTTGTGGAACAGTAGTGTGTGTGTGTGTGTGTATGTGTTGTGGAACAGTAGTGTGTGTGTGTGTGTGTGTGTGTGTGTGTGTTGTGGAACAGTAGTGTGTGTGTGTGTGTGTATGTGTTGTGGAACAGTAGTGTGTGTGTGTGTGTATGTGTTGTGGAACAGTAGTGTGTGTGTGTGTGTGTGTGTGTGTGTGTTGTGGAACAGTAGTGTGTGTGTGTGTGTGTGTGTGTTGTGGAACAGTAGTGTGTGTGTGTGTGTGTGTGTGTTGTGGAACAGTAGTGTGTGTGTGTGTGTGTGTTGTGACAACAGTTAGTCAGAGGACAAGTGCTAGTGACAGCTGAACAGTCAGCTGGTGAGAGAAAGGCTGAGCCCAGGGAAAGTAGAGCTGCACAGGAACACACACACACACACACACACAGGCAGGCATCCATGTACACATGCACAACCACAAAGACCCACACAAATACACACACACACACAGTGAAGGGGTGGACAACTTGATATATGTATAACAGATATGACTTCCAGCTGGGCTGTACCCACAGCTGACCATGATCCTTACCACTGGATATATTGTTATACTGAAGGCTTAAGGACGTTGACTTTCTACCAGGCATAGCCCCCGCTTGACACTACTCAGAGGGGCCAGAGGAAGGTCACAGGTCATCCCCTCTAACCCCTGACCTCTACAGGCCAAGCAGAGAGGATGTAATTAACCAGGGCAAACAGGCATGGAACCCAAACTGACAACCAAAGACAAATTACCACTGCTTTAGTGGCTGTCTGAGGGTAAACAACCCACTGGTTAAATGGTTAATGATTACATGTCATGAAGAGGAATGGAAGCAGGCTGGACAACTCAAATAGATGAGGCTTCAAGTAAACGCTCTACTAGGAGATGTGTTTACGGCTGAAAAAGACAGAGAGAGTGTTTTTTTGTTGTAACGACAAATCATGGCACACACTATAATTTTAAATATAACTTTTTTTCCTAAAACCCAAATACAAGCAATGAAATGAATGAAAATAAGATAAAACAATCGCCAACACTGAACATTCTGTTTATTGTAATGTACAAGGACAGATAGTGTTGAAAGACACAACTACCAACCTGTCACAACAAGCAGCTAAATACTAAACGACAAAAACACAGGCGATACAAGCTATGGACTGAATGAATGAAAGTCAAAGGCCCTTCCTCCCTCCTCTAAATTACTTTCAAACACTAAACAGAGCCTGATTTGTTGATGGAACTTGCATGGATAGATAACCTTGAAAGAAGCAGCAACTCCCAGCCTGTCATAACAACTACCAGCCCGTCACAACAACTACCAGCCAGTCACAACAACTACCAGCCTGTCACAACAACTACCAGCCAGTCACAACAACTACCAGCCTGTCACAACAACTACCAGCTAGTCACAACAACTACCAGCCTGTCACAACAACTACCAGCCCGTCACAACAAGTACCAGCCTGTTACAACAACTACCAGCCTGTCACAACAACTACCAGCCTGTCACAACAACTACCAGCCTGTCACAACAACTACCAGCCCGTCACAACAACTACCAGCCTGTCACAACAAGTAGCTGCTGTTGCGTTTGCTAGTGGGGCACATTCTCTTCCAAGTCCCAGTCAGTTGATACTATAAGCACATAGGGAAAACTCTTACACGTCTACAGCTGGCCATGCTCAAATTGGATGACATAAGGTCTAGATTTAATGGGTATTTAAGGGGTATTATCACTGCTCTACTATGGAATGTGTAGCATGTCAGAGAGAGAAGAGGCCACAGGGTGGGACAGACGGGAGGGGGGAGAAGAGATTCTCACTATCAAATGTGCTGACGGGCAAATTCCCTCTCACCCGGCTATCTCAGAAATGTAACGCTGCTGAAAGACTGTCTCTTTTTATTGCAATCTCCTCTCTCTCCTTCATTCCTCGTCCTATATTCCAGGTCTCCCTCCCCTCTCCTCCCCGCTCTCCTTCATTCCTAATCCTATTTCCAGGTCTCCCTCCCTGCTCTCCTTCATTCCTAGTCCTATATTACAGGTCTCCCTCCCCGCTCTCCTTCATTCCTCATCCTATATTCCAGGTCTCTCTCCTTCATTCCTAGTCCTATATTCCAGGTCTCCCTCCCCTCTCTCCTTCATTCCTCGTCCTATATTCCAGGTCTCCCTCTTCTCTCTCCTTCATTCCTGGTCCTATATTCGGGGTCACCCACCACCTCCCCTCTCTCCTTCATTCCTGGTCCTATATTTGGGGTCACCCACCCCTCCCCCCTCTCCTTCATTCCTGGTCCTATTTCTCCCCTTACTAGGAGAAAACTGTTTAAGAGCACTGAACTCATTATGAAAAGTGTGCAGGACGTTTTTCTGAAACAATGGTGACTATTGAGTTCGTCATGACAGGGTTTCTCTATCTTCTCCTCCCCCCAAAAAAGTCAATAAATTGGAAACGGGAAAATCATGATGGTGTTTCTGTTTGTTTATTGACAGATCATGACTTGTTTCGTTTATAACTTTTTCAGTCCACATTCTCATTCAAAGACGTTCCACAACCAGACAGACAGACAGACAGACATACAGAGAGACAGACAGAGAGGAATGATGAATCCCAAATCGACCCAGACTACTTTCCATTTTAATGACCATACCAGCATACCAATTAGAATGTACTGTAGCAAAGTGTGTGGGTCTTGGAATATCACTGAAGACTGTGACCTTTTAGAAGTGCAGCTGTACTTAGTGATGTGTCACACAGAATGCCATCCTGAAGGATCCTGTGCTCCAGTTCTTTAGTTCCTGCTGAGAATAGTTTCCCCCAGGCCTACTGAACAGGACCCTACGGAAGAAAACAGGAAGAGTACAAAAAAGAAAAGCGAAAATAAAATACAATATTGAAGTTAATCAGATGTGTCAAGGAGCTAAAAGTGGATAACATTTGTTGTTTCTTTTCATAGACAGAAAACTAAATCAAGTCATTACTCTGATAAATAGTTGAAGGTCATATCTTTGAAAGGTTCTCTCTTATCGGAGCATACCTCGTTTCCAGACTAATTACACAGTAAAGTGAATCAAGGTTTGGCAGGCAGAGGAAAGGCAGGCATCTGGGTCTAATAAGGAACAGTCAACCTTACTAACAACCAAACACAGTTCTTCAGATTACAACACTGATAGGAATGGGCTACTACCCTGCAACAGCACCTGACTTATGGCATTAGACTAATACAATATTCAATCATTTATTCATTAATCCATCCACACATGCAAAACACACCAAATCTGTTGATTAGCAGTTCTCAAATGGTTACCTTGGCAACGAGCTGGGGCTTCTGTACTCCTAGCCAATCACAGAGCTGGTTTCTGTGGGTCCTCACCGTGGCAATGTCCTCCTCCCTAAAATCAGAGGACAACATCATGTGAAGACGCCAGAATAACACTACAGTAAGACTGACACTACAGGAAGACTGACCCTACAGTAAGACTGACCCTGCAGAAAGACTGACCCTACAGAAAGACTGACCCTACAGAAAGACTGACCCTACAGTAAAATTGACCATACAGGAAGACTAACCATACAGGAAGACTAACCCTACAGGAAGACTGACCCTACAGGAAGACTGACCCTACAGGAAGACTGACCCTACAGGAAGACTTACCCTACAGTAGAACTAACCATACAGTAAGCCTAACCCTACAGTAAGACCTACCCTACAGTAAGACTTACCCTACAGGAAGACTAACCCTACAGTTGGTCTAACCCTACAGCAAGACTGACCCTACAGGAAGACTAACCCTACAGTTGGACTAACCCTACAGGAAGACTAACCCTACAGGAAGACTAACCTTACAGTAGGACTAACCCTACAGGAAGACTGACCCTACAGGAAGACTAACCCTACAGTTGGACTAACCCTACAGGAAGACTAACCCTACAGGAAGACTAACCCTACAGGAAGACAAACCCTACAGGAAGACTAACCCTACAGTAAGACTAACCCTACAGGAAGACTGACCCTAGAGGAAGACTGACCCTACAGTAGGACTAACACTATAGTTGGACTAACCCTACAGTAAGACTAACCCTACAGTAAGACTAGCCCTACAGGAAGACTAACCCTACAGTAAGACTAATCCTACAGTAAGACTAAGCCTACAGTAAGACTAAGCCTACAGTAAGACTGACACTACAGGAAGACTGAACCTACAGGAAGACTGACCCTACAGTGTGACTAACACTACAGTTGGACTAACCCTACAGGAAGACTAACCCTACAGTAGGACTAACCCTACAGGAAGACTAACCCTACAGGAAGACTAACCCTACAGGAAGACTAACCCTACAGGAAGACTAATCCTACAGGAAGACTAACCCTACAGTAGGACTAACCCTACAGTAAGACTAACCCTATAGGAAGACTGACACTACAGTTGGACTAACCCTACAGTAAGACTGACACTACAGTAAGACTGACACTACAGTAAGACTGACACTACAGTAGGACTAACCCTACAGTAAGACTAACCCTTTAGTTGGACTCACCCTACAGGAAGACTAACCCTACAGTTGGACTCACCCTACAGGAAGACTGACCCTACAGTAAGACTAACCCTACAGGAAGACTAACCCTACAGTAGGACTAACCTTACAGGAGGACTAACCCTACAGTTGGACTAACCGTACAGGAAGACTAACCCTACAGTAAGACTAACCCTACAGTAAGACTAACCCTACAGTAAGACTAACCCTACTGTTGGACTAACCCTACAGGAAGACTAACCCTACAGGAAGACTAACCCTACAGGTAGACTAAACCTACTGTTGGACTAACCCTACAGTAAGACTGACACTACAGTAAGACTAACCCTAGAGTAAGACTAACCCTACAGGATGACTAACCCTACAGTAAGACTCACGCTACAGTAAGACTAACCCTACAGTAAGACTAACCCTACAGTAGGACTAACCCTACAGGAAGACTAACCCTATAGTTGGACTCACCCTACAGGAAGACTAACCCTACAGTTGGACTGACCCTACAGGAAGACTAACCCTACAGGAAGACTAACCCTACAGGAAGACTAACCCTACAGTTGGACTAAGCCTACAGTAAGACTAACCATACAGTAAGACTAACCCTACAGTAAGACTAACCCTACAGTAAGACTAAGCCTACAGTAAGACTAAGCCTACAGTAAGACTAAGCCTACAGTAAGACTAAGCCTACAGTAAGACTGACACTACAGGAATACTGAACCTACAGGAAGACTGACCCTACAGTGTGACTAACACTACAGTTGGACTAACCCTACAGGAAGACTAACCCTACAGTAGGACTAACCCTACAGTAGGACTAACCCTACAGGAAGACTAACCCTACAGGAAGACTAATCCTACAGTAGGACTAACCCTACAGTAAGACTAACCCTATAGGAAGACTGACACTACAGTTGGACTAACCCTACAGTAAGACTGACACTACAGTAAGACTGACACTACAGTTGGACTAAACCTACAGTAAGAATAACCCTTTAGTTGGACTCACCCTATAGGAAGACTAACCCTACAGTTGGACTCACCCTACAGGAAGACTGACCCTACAGTAAGACTAACCCTACAGGAAGACTAACCCTACAGTAGGACTAACCTTACAGGAGGACTAACCCTACAGTTGGACTAACCGTACAGGAAGACTAACCCTACAGTAAGACTAACCCTACAGTAAGACTAACCCTACAGTAAGACTAACCCTACAGTAAGACTAACCCTACAGTAAGACTAACCCTACAGTAAGACTGACCCTACAGTAAGACTGACCCTACAGTAGGACTGACCCTACAGTAAGACTAACCCTACAGTAAGACTAACCCTACAGTAAGACTAACCATACAGTAAGACTAACCCTACAGGAAGACTAACCATACAGTTAGACTAACCCTACAGTTAGACTAACCCTACAGTTGGACTAACCCTACAGGAAGACTACCCTACAGTTGGACTAACCCTACAGTTGGACTAACCCTACAGTAGCACTAACCCTACAGTAAGACTAACCCTACAGTAAGACTAACCCTAGAGTAAGACTAACCCTACAGGAAGACTAACCCTACTGTTGGACTAACCCTACAGTAAGACTGACCCTACAGTAAGACTGACCCTACAGGAAGACTAACCCTACAGTAAGACTAACCCTACAGTAAGACTAACCCTACAGTAAGACTAACCCTATAGGAAGACTAACCCTACAGTTGGACTGACCCTACAATACGACTAACACTAAAGTAGGAATAACCCTATAGTTGGATTAACCCTACAGTAAGACTAACCCTACAGTAAGACTAACGCTACAGTAAGACTGACCCTACAGTAAGACTGACCCTGCAGTAGGACTGACCCTACAGTAAGACTAACCCTACAGTAAGACTAACCATACAGTAAGACTAACCATACAGTAAGACTAACCATACAGTAATACTAACCCTACAGTTGGACTAACCCTACAGGAAGACTACCCTACAGTTGGACTAACCCTACAGTTGGACTAACCCTACAGTAGCACTAACCCTACAGTAAGACTAACCCTACAGTAAGACTAACCCTACAGTAAGACTAACCCTACTGTTGGACTAACCCTACAGTAAGACTGACCCTACAGTAAGACTGACCCTTCAGGAAGACTAACCCTACAGTAAGACTAACCCTACAGTAAGACTAACCCTACAGTAAGACTAACCCTACAGTAAGACTAACCCTATAGGAAGACTAACCCTACAGGAAGACTAACCCTACAGTTGGACTGACCCTACAATACAACTAACACTAAAGTAGGAATAACCCTATAGTTGGATTAACCCTACAGTAAGACTAACGCTACAGTAAGACTAACCCTACAGTAAGACTAACCATACAGTAAGACTGACCCTACAGTAGGACTGACCCTACAGTAGGACTGACCCTACAGTAGGACTAACCCTACAGTAAGACTAAACCTACTGTTGGACTAACCCTACAGGAAGACTAACCCTACAGGAAGACTAACCCTACTGTTGGACTAACCCTACAGTAAGACTAAACCTCGAGTAAGACTAACCCTACAGGATGACTAACCCTACAGTAAGACTAACGCTACAGTAAGACTAACCCTACAGTAAGACTAACCCTACAGTAGGACTAACCCTACAGTTGGACTAACCCTACAGGAAGACTAACCCTACAGTTGGACTAACCCTACAGTAAGACTAACCCTACAGTAAGACTAACCCTACAGTAAGACTAACCCTACTGTTGGACTAACCCTACAGGAAGACTAACCCTACAGGAAGACTAACCCTACAGGAAGACTAACCCTACTGTTGGACTAACCCTACAGTAAGACTGACACTACAGTAAGACTAACCCTAGAGTAAGACTAACCCTACAGGATGACTAACCCTACAGTAAGACTAACGCTACAGTAAGACTAACCCTACAGTAAGACTAACCCTACAGTAGGACTAACCCTACAGGAAGACTAACCCTATAGTTGGACTCACCCTACAGGAAGACTAACCCTACAGTTGGACTGACCCTACAGGAAGACTAACCCTACAGGAAGACTAACCCTACAGGAAGACTAACCCTACAGTTGGACTAACCCTAAAGTAAGACTAACCATACAGTAAGACTAACCCTACAGTAAGACTAACCCTACAGTAAGACTAACCCTACAGTAAGACTGACCCTACAGTTGGACTGACCCTACAGTAAGACTAACCCTCCTGTTGGACTAACCCTACAGGAAGACTAACCCTACAGTAAGACTAACCCTACAGGAAGACAAACCCTACAGGAAGACTAACCCTACAGGAAGACTAACCCTACAGGAAGACTAACCCTACAGTAAGACTAACCCTACAGTAAGACTAACCCTACAGTAAGACTAACCCTACAGTAAGACTAACTACAGTAAGATACCCTACAGGAAGACTAACCCTACAGTAGGACTAACCCTACAGGAAGACTAACCCTACAGGAAGACTGACCCTACACTTGGACTGACCCTACAGTACGACTGACCCTACAGTACGACTAACACTACAGTTGAACTAACCCTACAGTAAGACTAACCCTACAGGAAGACTAACCCTACAGTAAGACCAACCCTACAGGAAGACTAACCTACTGTTGGACTAACCCTACAGTAAGACTAACCCTACAGTAAGACTAACCCAACAGTAAAATTAACCCTACAGTAAAACTAACCCTACAGTAAGACTAACCCTACAGTAGGACTAACCCTACAGGAAGACTGACCTTACAGTTGGACTGACCCTACAGTACGACTAACACTAAAGTTGGACTAACACTACAGTAAGACTAACCCTACAGGAAGACTAACCCTACAGTAAGACTAACCCTACAGTAAGACTAACCCTACAGTAAGACTAACCCTACAGTAAGACTAACACTAAAGTAGGACTAACACTACAGTTGGACTAACCCTACAGTAAGACTAACCCTACAGGAAGACTAACCCTACAGGAAGACTAACCCTACAGGAAGACTAACCCTACAGTAAGACTAAGCCTACAGTAAGACTGACACTACAGTAAGACTAACCCTACAGGAAGACTGAACCTACAGGAAGACTGAACCTACAGTGTGACTAACACTACAGTTGGACTAACCCTACAGTAAGACTAACCATACAGTAAGACTAACCCTACAGGAAGACTAACCATACAGTAATACTAACCCTACAGTTAGACTAACCCTACAGTTAGACTAACCCTACAGTTGGACTAACCCTACAGGAAGACTAACCCTAGAGTAAGACTAACCCTAGAGTAAGACTAACCCTACAGGAAGACTAACCCTACTGTTGGACTAACCCTACAGTAAGACTGACCCTACAGTAAGACTAACCCTACAGGAAGACTAACCCTACAGGAAGACTAACCCTACAGTTGGACTGACCCTACAATACGACTAACACTAAAGTAGGAATAACCCTATAGTTGGATTAACCCTACAGTAAGACTAACCCTACAGTAAGACTAACGCTACAGTAAGACTAACCCTACAGTAAGACTAACCATACAGTAAGACTGACCCTACAGTAGGACTGACCCTACAGTAGGACTGACCCTACAGTAGGACTAACCCTACAGTAGGACTAACCCTACAGTAAGACTAAACCTACTGTTGGACTAACCCTACAGGAAGACTAACCCTACAGGAAGACTAACCCTACTGTTGGACTAACCCTACAGTAAGACTAACCCTCGAGTAAGACTAACCCTACAGGATGACTAACCCTAAAGTAAGACTAACGCTACAGTAAGACTAACCCTACAGTAAGACTAACCCAACAGTAAAATTAACCCTACAGTAAAACTAACCCTACAGTAAGACTAACCCTACAGTAGGACTAACCCTACAGGAAGACTGACCTTACAGTTGGACTGACCCTACAGTACGACTAACACTAAAGTTGGACTAACCCTACAGTAAGACTAACCCTACAGGAAGACTAACCCTACAGTAAGACTAACCCTACAGTAAGACTAACCCTACAGTAAGACTAACCCTACAGTAAGACTAACACTAAAGTAGGACTAACACTACAGTTGGACTAACCCTACAGTAAGACTAACCCTACAGGAAGACAAACCCTACAGGAAGACTAACCCTACAGGAAGACTAACCCTACAGGAAGACTAACCCTACAGTAAGACTAAGCCTACAGTAAGACTGACACTACAGTAAGACTAACCCTACAGGAAGACTGAACCTACAGGAAGACTGAACCTACAGTGTGACTAACACTACAGTTGGACTAACCCTACAGGAAGACTGACACTACAGTAAGACTAACACTAAAGTAGGACTAACACTACAGTTGGACTAACCCTACAGTAAGACTAACCATACAGTAAGACTAACCCTACAGGAAGACTAACCATACAGTAATACTAACCCTACAGTTAGACTAACCCTACAGTTAGACTAACCCTACAGTTGGACTAACCCTACAGGAAGACTACCCTACAGTTGGACTAACCCTACAGTTGGACTAACCCTACAGTAGCACTAACCCTACAGTAAGACTAACCCTACAGTAAGACTAACCCTACAGTAAGACTAACCCTACAGTAAGACTAACCCTACAGTAAGACTAACCCTATAGGAAGACTAACCCTACAGGAAGACTAACCCTACAGTTGGACTGACCCTACAATACGACTAACACTAAAGTAGGAATAACCCTATAGTTGGATTAACCCTACAGTAAGACTAACCCTACAGTAAGACTAACGCTACAGTAAGACTAACCCTACAGTAAGACTAACCATACAGTAAGACTGACCCTACAGTAGGACTGACCCTACAGTAGGACTGACCCTACAGTAGGACTAACCCTACAGTAAGACTAAACCTACTGTTGGACTAACCCTACAGGAAGACTAACCCTACAGGAAGACTAACCCTACTGTTGGACTAACCCTACAGTAAGACTAACCCTCGAGTAAGACTAACCCTACAGGATGACTAACCCTACAGTAAGACTAACGCTACAGTAAGACTAACCCTACAGTAAGACTAACCCTACAGTAGGACTAACCCTACAGTTGGACTAACCCTACAGGAAGACTAACCCTACAGGAAGACTAACCCTACAGGAAGACTAACCCTACAGTAAGACTAACCCTACAGTAAGACTAACCCTACTGTTGGACTAACCCTACAGGAAGACTAACCCTACAGGAAGACTAACCCTACTGTTGGACTAACCCTACAGTAAGACTGACACTACAGTAAGACTAACCCTAGAGTAAGACTAACCCTACAGGATGACTAACCCTACAGTAAGACTAACGCTACAGTAAGACTAACCCTACAGTAGGACTAACCCTACAGGAAGACTAACCCTATAGTTGGACTCACCCTACAGGAAGACTAACCCTACAGTTGGACTGACCCTACAGGAAGACTAACCCTACAGGAAGACTAACCCTACAGGAAGACTAACCCTACAGTTGGACTAACCCTAAAGTAAGACTAACCATACAGTAAGACTAACCATACAGTAAGACTAACCCTACAGTAAGACTAACCCTACAGTAAGACTAACCCTACAGTAAGACTGACCCTACAGTTGGACTGACCCTACAGTAAGACTAACCCTACTGTTGGACTACAGGAAGACTAACCCTACAGTAAGACTAACCCTACAGGAAGACAAACCCTACAGGAAGACTAACCCTACAGGAAGACTAACCCTACAGGAAGACTAACCCTAAAGTAAGACTAACCCTACAGTAAGACTAACCCTACAGTAAGACTAACTACAGTAAGATACCCTACAGGAAGACTAACCCTACAGTAGGACTAACCCTACAGGAAGACTAACCCTACAGGAAGACTGACCCTACACTTGGACTGACCCTACAGTACGACTGACCCTACAGTACGACTGACCCTACAGTACGACTAACACTACAGTTGAACTAACCCTACAGTAAGACTAACCCTATAGTAAGACTAACCCTACAGGAAGACTAACCCTACAGGAAGACTAACCCTACAGTAAGACCAACCCTACAGGAAGACTAACCTACTGTTGGACTAACCCTACAGTAAGACTAACCCTACAGTAAGACTAACCCAACAGTAAAATTAACCCTACAGTAAAACTAACCCTACAGTAAGACTAACCCTACAGTAGGACTAACCCTACAGGAAGACTGACCTTACAGTTGGACTGACCCTACAGTACGACTAACACTAAAGTTGGACTAACCCTACAGTAAGACTAACCCTACAGGAAGACTAACCCTACAGTAAGACTAACCCTACAGTAAGACTAACCCTACAGTAAGACTAACCCTACAGTAAGACTAACTCTAAAGTAGGACTAACACTACAGTTGGACTAACCCTACAGTAAGACTAACCCTACAGGAAGACTAACCCTACAGGAAGACTAACCCTACAGGAAGACTAACCCTACAGGAAGACTAACCCTACAGGAAGACTAACCCTACAGTAAGACTAAGCCTACAGTAAGACTGACACTACAGTAAGACTAACCCTACAGGAAGACTGAACCTACAGGAAGACTGAACCTACAGTGTGACTAACACTACAGTTGGACTAACCCTACAGGAAGACTGACACTACAGTAAGACTGACACTACAGTAGGACTAACCCTACAGTAAGACTAACCCTACAGTAAGACTAACCCTACAGTAAGACTAACCCTACAGTAAGACTGACCCTACAGTTGGACTGACCCTACAGTAAGACTAACCCTACTGTTGGACTACAGGAAGACTAACCCTACAGTAAGACTAACCCTACAGGAAGACAAACCCTACAGGAAGACTAACCCTACAGGAAGACTAACCCTACAGGAAGACTAACCCTAAAGTAAGACTAACCCTACAGTAAGACTAACCCTACAGTAAGACTAACTACAGTAAGATACCCTACAGGAAGACTAACCCTACAGTAGGACTAACCCTACAGGAAGACTAACCCTACAGGAAGACTGACCCTACACTTGGACTGACCCTACAGTACGACTGACCCTACAGTACGACTGACCCTACAGTACGACTAACACTACAGTTGAACTAACCCTACAGTAAGACTAACCCTATAGTAAGACTAACCCTACAGGAAGACTAACCCTACAGGAAGACTAACCCTACAGTAAGACCAACCCTACAGGAAGACTAACCTACTGTTGGACTAACCCTACAGTAAGACTAACCCTACAGTAAGACTAACCCAACAGTAAAATTAACCCTACAGTAAAACTAACCCTACAGTAAGACTAACCCTACAGTAGGACTAACCCTACAGGAAGACTGACCTTACAGTTGGACTGACCCTACAGTACGACTAACACTAAAGTTGGACTAACCCTACAGTAAGACTAACCCTACAGGAAGACTAACCCTACAGTAAGACTAACCCTACAGTAAGACTAACCCTACAGTAAGACTAACCCTACAGTAAGACTAACTCTAAAGTAGGACTAACACTACAGTTGGACTAACCCTACAGTAAGACTAACCCTACAGGAAGACTAACCCTACAGGAAGACTAACCCTACAGGAAGACTAACCCTACAGGAAGACTAACCCTACAGGAAGACTAACCCTACAGTAAGACTAAGCCTACAGTAAGACTGACACTACAGTAAGACTAACCCTACAGGAAGACTGAACCTACAGGAAGACTGAACCTACAGTGTGACTAACACTACAGTTGGACTAACCCTACAGGAAGACTGACACTACAGTAAGACTGACACTACAGTAGGACTAACCCTACAGTAAGACTAACCCTACAGTAAGACTAACCCTACAGGACGACTAACACTATAGTTGGACTCACCCTACAAGAAGACTAACCCTACAGTTGGACTGACCCTACAAGAAGACTGACCCTACAGTAAGACTAACCCTACAGGAAGACTAACCCTACAGTAAGACTAACCCTACAGTAAGACTAACCCTACAGTAAGACTGACCCTACAGTAGGACTAACCCTACAGTAAGACTAACCCTACAAGAAGACTAACCCTACAGTAAGACTAACCCTACAGTAAGACTAACCCTACTGTTGGACTAACCCTACAGGAAGACTAACCCTACAGTAAGACTAACCCTACAGTATGACTAACCCTACAGTAAGACTAACCCTACAGTAAGACTGACCCTACAGTAAGACTGACCCTACAGTAAGACTGACCCTACAGTAAGACTAACCCTACAGTAAGACTAACCCTACAAGAAGACTAACCATACAGTAAGACTAACCCTATAGTTGGACTCACCCTACAGTCAGACTCACCCTACAGTCAGACTAACCCTACAGTAAGACTAACCCTACAGTAAGACTAACCCTACAGTAAGACTAACCCTACAGTAAGACTAACCCTACAGTAAGACTGACCCTACAGTAAGACTGACCCTACAGTAAGACTAACCCTACAAGAAGACTAACCCTACAAGAAGACTAACCCTACAAGAAGACTAACCCTACAGTAAGACTAACCCTACAGTAAGACTAACCCTACAGTAGGACTAACCCTACAGGAAGACTGACCTTACAGTTGGACTGACCCTACAGTACGACTAACACTAAAGTTGGACTAACCCTACAGTAAGACTAACCCTACAGTAAGACTAACCCTACAGTAAGACTAACCCTACAGTAAGACTAACCCTACAGTAAGACTAACACTAAAGTAGGACTAACACTACAGTTGGACTAACCCTACAGTAAGACTAACCCTACAGGAAGACTAACCCTACAGGAAGACTAACCCTACAGGAAGACTAACCCTACAGTAAGACTAAGCCTACAGTAAGACTGACACTACAGTAAGACTAACCCTACAGGAAGACTGAACCTACAGGAAGACTGAACCTACAGTGTGACTAACACTACAGTTGGACTAACCCTACAGGAAGACTGACACTACAGTAAGACTAACACTAAAGTAGGACTAACACTACAGTTGGACTAACCCTACAGTAAGACTAACCATACAGTAAGACTAACCCTACAGGAAGACTAACCATACAGTAATACTAACCCTACAGTTAGACTAACCCTACATTAGACTAACCCTACAGTTGGACTAACCCTACAGGAAGACTACCCTACAGTTGGACTAACCCTACAGTTGGACTAACCCTACAGTAGCACTAACCCTACAGTAAGACTAACCCTACAGTAAGACTAACCCTACAGTAAGACTAACCCTACAGTAAGACTAACCCTACAGTAAGACTAACCCTATAGGAAGACTAACCCTACAGGAAGACTAACCCTACAGTTGGACTGACCCTACAATACGACTAACACTAAAGTAGGAATAACCCTATAGTTGGATTAACCCTACAGTAAGACTAACCCTACAGTAAGACTAACGCTACAGTAAGACTAACCCTACAGTAAGACTAACCATACAGTAAGACTAACCATACAGTAAGACTGACCCTACAGTAGGACTGACCCTACAGTAGGACTGACCCTACAGTAGGACTAACCCTACAGTAAGACTAAACCTACTGTTGGACTAACCCTACAGGAAGACTAACCCTACAGGAAGACTAACCCTACTGTTGGACTAACCCTACAGTAAGACTAACCCTCGAGTAAGACTAACCCTACAGGATGACTAACCCTACAGTAAGACTAATGCTACAGTAAGACTAACCCTACAGTAAGACTAACCCTACAGTAGGACTAACCCTACAGTTGGACTAACCCTACAGGAAGACTAACCCTACAGTTGGACTAACCCTACAGGAAGACTAACCCTACAGTAAGACTAACCCTACAGTAAGACTAACCCTACTGTTGGACTAACCCTACAGGAAGACTAACCCTACAGGAAGACTAACCCTACTGTTGGACTAACCCTACAGTAAGACTGACACTACAGTAAGACTAACCCTAGAGTAAGACTAACCCTACAGGATGACTAACCCTACAGTAAGACTAACGCTACAGTAAGACTAACCCTACAGTAGGACTAACCCTACAGGAAGACTAACCCTATAGTTGGACTCACCCTACAGGAAGACTAACCCTACAGTTGGACTGACCCTACAGGAAGACTAACCCTACAGGAAGACTAACCCTACAGTTGGACTAACCCTAAAGTAAGACTAACCATACAGTAAGACTAACCCTACAGTAAGACTAACCCTACAGTAAGACTAACCCTACAGTAAGACTGACCCTACAGTTGGACTGACCCTACAGTAAGACTAACCCTACAGTCAGACTAACCCTACAGTCAGACTAACCCTACAGTAAGACTAACCCTACAGTAAGACTAACCCTACAGTAAGACTAACCCTACAGTTGGACTAACCCTACAGTTGGACTAACCCTACAGTAAGACTGACCCTACAGTAAGACTGACCCTACAGTAAGACTAACCCTACAAGAAGACTAACCCTACAAGAAGACTAACCCTACAGTAAGACTAACCCTACAGTTAGACTAACCCTACTGTTGGACTAACCCTACAGGAAGACTAACCCTACAGTAAGACTAACCCTACAGTAAGACTAACTCTACAGTAAGACTAACCCTACAGGAAGACTAACCCTACAGGAAGACTAACCCTACAGTAAGACTAACCCTACAGTAGCACTAACCCTACAGTAAGACTAACCCTACAGTAAGACTGACCCTACAGGAAGACTAACCCTACAGGAAGGCTAACCCTACAGTTGGACTAACCCTACAGGAAGACTGACCCTACAGGAAGACTGACCCTACAGGAAGACTGACCCTACAGGAAGACTGACCCTACAGGAAGACTAAACCTACCGTAAGACTGACCCTATAGTGCAATGACTCCTCTAGAAAACACTGTGTGACCAATGACCAGTTAGTAGACAAGGGAAAAGCCTCATTGTCTGGAAATGGTCTTTAGCAGTTTAATAAATTAGTAGCAGGAGACAAAATTATTATTATTACCGTATTATTATTAAAATAGTCCACCGCTCATTTCTTGTTAAAACCATTTCCAGTAAGTAAGGGGTTTCCCTTTACTAGTTAATGTCCTTAAAACCCTGCACCCAAAGACCTGTTACAAGGTCTGTCCTTAAAACCCTGCACCCAAAGACCTGTTACAGAGGTCTGCCCTTAAAACCCTGCACCCAAAGACCTGTTACAAGGTCTGCCCTTAAAACCCTGCACCCAAAGACCTGTTACAAGGTCTGCCCTTAAAACCCTGCTCCCAAAGACCTGTTACAAGGTCTGTCCTTAAAACCCTGCACCCAAAGACCTGTTACAAGGTCTGCCCTTAAAACCCTGCACCTAAAGACCTGTTACAAGGTCTGCCCTTAAAACCCTGCACCCAAAGACCTGTTACAAGGTCTGCCCTTAAAACCCTGCACCCAAAGACCTGTTACAAGGTCTGCCCTTAAAACCCTGCACTCAAAGACCTGTTACAAGGTCTGCCCTTAAAACCCTGCACCCAAATACCTGTTACAAGGTCTGTCCTTAAAACCCTGCTCCCAAAGACCTGTTACAAGGTCTGCCTTTAAAACCCTGCACCCAAAGACCTGTTACAGGGTCTGCATCCCAATTCTCCACACTTCTCCCAAAGTGTACATTTGCACACTTCCTCTCCTGGATTTAAAAGCATAGGATTGGAGGGGGCTTAGACCATTGTTAACTTCATGACTGGGAGTGTGCAAATGAAACACCGGGAGAAGGGTGGAGAATCGGAACGCAGCTATGGTCTATTGCGTTGAGCACGCCAGTTCCTGTCTTCATTCCACTGACCAGTTGGTGTCACTCAGCGAGGTCATGACGTCATCCATCACGTCAGGGTCGATGACATCATCGTAGGTCAGCAGCATCTCGTACACCTGGCTGGCTGTGGTCTTCCTGATCTGTAGAGAGAGAGCATGTTACACCTGGCTGGCTTTGGTCTTCCTGATCCGGGGGGGGAGCGCGCGCGAGAGAGAGAGCGCTAACTCACCACAGGGAAGGGGTGACAGAGAAGAAGCAGCAGCTGAAACAGAACCTTCTTACGGACCTCTCCCTGGAACTGGATCAGACCACAGAACCTACAGGAGGGGAGAGAGAGGGTTAGGGTGGGAGATCAAGGGGTAGAGTGTGTATATCAGTTTGTCTGTTATGAGTGAATGTGTTAACACTGTATTACAAGTGAGATGCAGTCCAGATGCATTTGGAGTATGAGTGATTGCTACAGTAATGTTAGAGGATCCTCACACAGTGATACAGGAGCAGAGCTTCTGAATGTCGTGTGTGTGAATGAATGAATTACATTTTATTTTCGTGTCAAATCGCCAGTTGGCAACCCATCCCTTATGGGATTAATTGACAGATAAACAAACATTACAATCATTCACTGTGGTAATTAAATAATAATTATTATGTGTGTGTGTGTGAGTGAGTTAGTGAGTGCAGGCGTGAGTCACAGATGTTCCTGTGTGTGTTAAAAGATACCCCACTCACACAGCGATAGCGGAGCGTAGCTTCTGAGTGTCCTTGGACTTTTTAATTTCTTCCTTACAGAGAGCCAACAGGTCCACACAGAACTGATGACTACAGAGAGAGAGAGAAAACGAGAGACAGACAGAGAGAAGAGAGACAAAGCAGAGAAAAAGAGAGAGACAGAGAGTAGAGAGAGAAAGAGAGACAGAGAAAGAGAGAGAGAGAGACAGAGAGGAAATAACAGATTAGTTTAGCTTCTATTAATTCAATCAGACAATATATGACATTTCTTCATGTATTCTAGATATACAACACTATTAATCTTCTATATACAGTGGGGAGAACAAGTATTTGATACACTGCCGATTTTGCAGGTTTATCTACTTACAAAGCATGTAGAGGTCTGTAATTTTTATCATAGGTACACTTCAACTGTGAGAGACGGAATCTAAAACAAAAATCCAGAAAATCACATTGTATGATTTGAAAGTAATTAATTTGCATTTTATTGCATGACATAAGTATTTGATACATCAGAAAAGCAGAACTTAATATTTGGTACAGAAACCTTTGTTTGCAATTACAGAGATCATACGTTTCCTGTAGGTCTTGACCAGGTTTGCACACACTGCAGCAGGGATTTTGGCCCACTCCTCCATACAGACCTTCTCCAGATCCTTCAGGTTTCGGGGCTGTCGCTGGGCAATACGGACTTTCAGCTCCCTCCAAAGATTTTCTATTGGGTTCAGGTCTGGAGACTGGCTAGGCCACTCCAGCACCTTTAGATGCTTCTTACGGAGCCACTCCTTAGTTGCCCTGGCTGTGTGTTTCGGGTCATTGTCATGCTGGAAGACCCAGCCACGACCCATCTTCAATGCTCTTACTGAGGGAAGGAGGTTGTTGGCCAAGATCTCGCGATACATGGCCCCATCCATCCTCCCCTCAATACGGTGCAGTCGTCCTGTCCCCTTTGCAGAAAAGCATCCCCAAAGAATGATGTTTCCACCTCCATGCTTCACTTTTGGGATGGTGTTCTTTGGGTTGTACTCATCCTTCTTCTTCCTCCAAACACGGCGAGTGGAGTTTAGACCAAAAAGCTCTATTTTTGTCTCATCAGACCACATGACCTTCTCCCATTCCTCCTCTGGATCATCCAGATGGTCATTTGCAAACTTCAGACGGGCCTGGACATGCGCTGGCTTGAGCGGTGGAACCTTGCGTTCGCTGCAGGATTTTAATCCATGACGGCGTAGTGTGTTACTAATGGTTTTCTTTGAGACTGTGGTCCCAGCTCTCTTCAGGTCATTGACCAGGTCCTGCCATGTAGTTCTGGGCTGATCCCTCACCTTCCTCATGATCATTGAAGCCCCACGAGGTGAGATCTTGCATGGAGCCCCAGACCGAGGGTGATTGACCGTCATCTTGAACTTCTTCCATTTTCTAATAATTGCGCCAACAGTTGTTGCCTTCTCACCAAGCTGCTTGCCTATTGTCCTGTAGCCCATCCCAGCCTTGTGCAGGTCTACAATTTTATCCCTGATGTCCTTACACAGCTCTCTGGTCTTGGCCATTGTGGAGAGGTTGGAGTCTGTTTGATTGAGTGTGTGGACAGGTGTCTTTTATACAGGTAACAAGTTCAAACAGGTGCAGTTAATACAGGTAATGAGTGGAGAACAGGAGGGCTTCTTAAAGAAAAACATACAGGTCTGTGAGAGCTGGAATTCTTACTGGTTGGTAGGTGATCAAATACTTATGTCATGTAATAAAATGCAAATTAATTACTTAAAAATCATACAATGTGATTTTCTGGGTTTTTGTTTTAGATTCCGTCTCTCACAGTTGAAGTGTACCTATGATAAAAATGACAGACCTCTACATGCTTTGTAAGTAGGAAAACCTGCAAAATCGGCAGTGTATCAAATACTTGTTCTCCCCACTGTATATCCTGTTTCTGCTGTTTCTGTGAGATAATGAAGTAGTATTGAGTCCTACCTAACAGGCATCAATAAAGCAACATTATATAACATGAACACTACTAGACTCACTCCTGGTCAGTAGTGAAGGTGTCAAAGCAGGCTCGAGCCAGCATCTGGTCCAGCATCTTCAGGAAGGGGACCGACACCCTACACAGACACACATTACCTTTAGCTTATCTTTATTTTACCAGGTTAGTTTCATTGAGATTGACACTAGGGAGACCGGGCTCAAAATAGAATAATGTGTAAAAAAATACATCGTTTTTTTTAAACTATCAATTTTAATCTCCCACGTATTGCATAAGTGGACTGTAAGAAATAAATAGATAGAAGAGTGTGTGCATGTGTACAAAGGGTGTGTGTGTGTGTGTGTGTGTGTGTGTGTGTGTGTGTGTGTGTGTGTGTGTGTGTGTGTGTGTGTGCGCCTACCTGTCATTTCTCAGGTTGTCTCTGAAGACGCGTAGCAGTGTGTCACTAAACTGTCCCAGAGCGGCTGTATCCTGCTGAATCAACATCAGGTGGTCAAACAGAGACTGGGAGGAGAAACGAACCTGGAGATGGAGAGATAAGGAGAGAGGGAGAGGGGAGGGGGGATGTAGAGCGGGAAAGAGATGGAGGGAGGGAGGGAAAGGGAGAGAGGAGGGGGGAGAGAGGGATGTTGAGAGGGAAAGAGATGGAGGGAGAGGGAGACAGGGGGAGAGAGAGAACCCCATAACAATAAAACATGATATTACCGCTCCGTTTAAAATTGCGTAAGTCTAGATTGACAGTGTGAGAAGCCACATTGAGCAACATTAAGTCTAAAGTCCCAAATGGCACTGTATTTCCACTGTAGTGCACTACTTTTGGCCAGAGTCCAGAGGGAATAGGGACACACACACTGATTTCGTGGTATAATTTCCCCTCACATAGTGATGACGTCATGAAACTGAGTGACAGTGAAGGCTATGAAAGCTGCTCATCGTTCACACAGCATCAAGACTTGTGGTATCACTTCCCCTCACATAGTGATGACGTCATGAAACTGAGTGACAGTGAAGGCTATGAAAGCTGCTCATCGTTCACACAGCTACAACACAGCATCAAGATCCGCTGGAGACAGCAGAAGAAGAGAGGAATTCTGTCTTTCTTTTCTATATCGGCAGTTACAACGGTCTGTGGTGATGACATGGTCTTTCAGGGGGTATGAGAGAGTTGGACTAAGCAGTGGGAGAGGGGGAGGGAGAAAGAGAGGAAGGGTAGTCTCACTAGAGATCGTTTATGTATAATACAGCAACACAAAATGTGAAACGGCAGTAAACAAGACTAGGAGGGTGAGAAAGAGTTTCCAGGGATCCAACAGGATGCTTCATCACTTTGGACTCTGTGTGAGAACCAACTCCAAATCAGCCTAGGATCACAGTTCTGGCTACCTCAGCCTAGGATCACAGTTCTGGCTACCTCAGCCTAGGGACACAGTTCTGGCTACCTCAGCCTAGGGACACAGTTCTGGCTACCTCAGCCTAGGGACACAGTTCTGGCTACCTCAGCCTAGGGACACAGTTCTGGCTACCTCAGCCTAGGATCACAGTTCTGGCTACCTCAGAAGTGTGTGTGTGTGTCTCCAGACCAGTCCATCCAGATTATAGCAAGAGTCTACCAAGCCACAGGTCCAGAGAGTGAGAGATAGTGAGAGTGAGAGACAGAGACAGAGACAGAGACAGAGACAGAGACAGAGAGAGAGAGAGAGAGAGAGAGAGAGAGAGAGAGAGACAGAGAGAGAGAGACAGAGAGAGAGAGACAGAGAGAGACAGAGGGAGAGACAGAGAGAGACAGAGGGACCAGGCCAGATCACCTCTCAGGGAATAGGTTTACAGGCATTGTTGGCAGATGACCGTAGCTTTACCACCCTCACTACACCTATTAAAACCATCACCTTATTGTTCTACATTACCTCCACAAACTGAAATGGGTTAAAAATAAACCTAACCACCACAAATCATCGTTAAGTGTTGAGCGTGTATCCCCATGGGCATTAGTCACACCGGAGGGGTTGGCTTTCACTAGCTGACTGGGGCTGAGGGGGGAGAGAGACCAGGGATGTCTCACATGGCATCCTGCTCCCTTTATAAAGCACTACTTTCCAACCTCTATGGGCCCTGGACAACAATAGTACACTACAGTAAGGGAAAAAAGTATTTGATCCCCTGCTGATTTTGTACGTTTGCCCACTGACAAAGACATGATCAGTCTATAATTTTAATGGTAGGTTTATTTGAACAGTCGGAGACAGAATAACAACAAAAAAATACAGAAAAACGCATGTCAAACATTTTATAAATTGATTAGCATTTTAATGAGGGAAATAAGTATTTGAACCCTCTGCAAAACATGACTTAGTACTTGGTGGCAAAACCCTTGTTGGCAATCACAGAGGTCAGACGTTTCTTGTAGTTGGCCACCAGGTTTGCACACATCTCAGGAGGGATTTTGTCCCACTCCTCTTTGCAGATCTTCTCCAAGTCATTAAGCTTTCGAGGCTGACGTTTGGCAACTCAAACCTTCAGCTCCCTCCACAGATTTTCTATGGAATTAAGGTCTGGAGACTCGCTAGGCCACTCCAGGACCTTAATGTGCTTCTTCTTGAGCCACTCCTTTGTTGCCTTGGCCGTGTGTTTTGGGTCATTGTCATGCTGGAATACCCATCCACGACCCATTTTCAATGCCCTGGCTGAAGGAAGGAGGTTCTCACCCAAGATTTGACGGTACATGGCCCCGTCCATCGTCCCTTTGATGCGGTGAAGTTGTCCTGTCCCCTTAGCAGAAAAACACCCCCAAAGCATAATGTTTCCACCTCCATGTTTGACGGTGAGGATGGTGTTCTTGGGGTCATAGGCAGCATTCCTCCTCTTCCAAATACGGCGAGTTGAGTTGATGCCAAAGAGCTCAATTTTGGTCTCATCTTACCACAACACTTTCACCCAGTTCTCCTCTGAATCTTTCAGATGTTCATTGGCAAACTTCAGACGGGCCTGTATATCTGCTTTCTTGAGCAGGGGGACCTTGCGGGCGCTGCAGGATTTCAGTCCTTCACGGCGTAGTGTGTTACCAATTGTTTTCTTGGTGACTATGGTCCCAGCTGCCTTGAGATCATTGACAAGATCCTCCCGTGTAGTTCTGGGCTGATTCCTCACCGTTCTCATGATCATTGCAACTCCACGAGGTGAGATCTTGCATGGAGCCCCAGGCCGAGGGAGATTGACAGTTCTTTTGTGTTTCTTCCTTTTGCGAATAATCGCACCAACTGTTGTCACCTTCTCACCAAGCTGCTTGGCAATGGTCTTGTAGCCCATTCCAGCCTTGTGTAGGTCTACAATCTTGTCCCGGACATCCTTGGAGAGCTCTTTGGTCTTGGCCATGGTGGAGAGTTTGGAATCTGATTGATTGATTGCTTCTGTGGACAGGTGTCTTTTATACAGGTAACAAGCTGAGATTAGGAGCACTCCCTTTAAGAGTGTGCTCCTAATCTCAGCTCGTTACCTGAATAAAAGACACCTGGGAGCCAGAACTCTTTCTGATTGAGAGGGGGTCATACTTATTTCCCTCATTAAAATGCAAATCAATGTATAAAATTTTTGACATGCGTTTTCCTGGATTTTTTTGTTGTTATTCTGTCTCTCACTGTTCAAATAAACCTACCATTAAAATTATAGACTGATCATTTCTTTGTCAGTGGGCAAACGTACAAAATCAGCAGGGGATCAAATACTTTTTTGCCTCACTGTATGTAAGGAATTGGGTGCCATTTGGGATACAGCCTGGGTCTGAGAGGGGAGAGGAACAAGGGTACTGGGTCTGGGAGCCGTTGGAGGTTGGACCCCCAGTTTGAGAACCCCTATCTGGGCCAGGATCATGCAGAGTGATGGGAACGGGCCAGGACCGTGCAGAGTGATGGGATCAGGCCAGGACCGTGCAGAGTGATGGGAACGGGCCAGGATCGTGCAGAGTGATGGGAACGGGCCAGGACCGTCGTGCAGAGTGATGGGAAAGGGCCAGGACCGTCGTGCAGAGTGATGGGAAAGGGCCAGGACCGTGCAGAGTGATGGGAATGGGCCAGGACCGTGCAGAGTGATGGGAAAGGGCCAGGACCGTGCAGAGTGATGGGAAAGGGCCAGGACCGTGCAGAGTGATGGGAAAGGGCCAGGACCGTGCAGAGTGATGGGAACGGGCCAGGACCGTGCAGAGTGATGGGAACGGGCCAGGACCATGCAGAGTGATGGAAACGGGCCAGGAGTGGTGGATTATCAGTAGAGCAAAGCATCAGACACGCTTTATATAAAACCTTTATTCATTCATTCATCCATCCATCCATCCATCACACATACACACACAAACACACACACACACACACAGACACACACACACTTTCCACCTTCATTCATCACACAACGCAGAGACGAATGGCTTAAGATGGGAAAGGACGTTTGCTTAAAGAAAGGAAAGACTACACCAGCCCTGCCAATAACACTCAAAACAGTTCCATTTGTTCTGGATGAGCTCCCATCTTTGTTTTGGGTTTTAGGTTCTTATTTACAGGAACCAGGTGGATGTGGGCCAGAGGAGCGTCAAGCTGATGCCTGGTGCCTGAGAAACAAAGACTGATAGAACAGATCAGAGGAGAGGTACTGGATCCTCAGTGGTTTTAATATTAGCAGTCTGATGAGCTCTAGCCGCCTCTGTTGGCCTACAGACACACACACACACACACACACACACACACACACACTGGAGAGAGGAGTTGTCAAACCACCTTTCACAAAGGTTATTTTCCAGGGACAACATCATGACTTTCATTTGACTCACAAACATGCAGTCTTTGGACCACAGTGTGGGGACCAGAGTGTATGGACCATGGACAGTGAGGTCTAGTAGTGTGTGGTACTGGTACTGGTACTGGGGCAGACAGTGAGATACAGAGTACAGACAGATAGCTACAGACACATAGCTTCAGACACATACAGTGGGGGAAAAAAGTATTTAGTCAGCCACCAATTGTGCAAGTTCTCCCACTTAAAAAGATGAGAGAGGCCTGTAATTTTCATCATAGGTACACGTCAACTATGACAGACAAATTGAGATTTTTTTTCTCCAGAATTTTTTTTTTAATGAATTTATTTGCAAATTATGGTGGAAAATAAGTATTTGGTCACCTACAAACAAGCAAGATTTCTGGCTCTCACAGACCTGTAACTTCTTCTTTAAGAGGCTCCTCTGTCCTCCACTCGTTACCTGTATTAATGGCACCTGTTTGAACTTGTTATCAGTATAAAAGACACCTGTCCACAACCTCAAACAGTCACACTCCAAACTTCACTATGGCCAAGACCAAAGAGCTGTCAAAGGACACCAGAAACAAAATTGTAGACCTGCACCAGGCTGGGAAGACAATCTGCAATAGGTAAGCAGCTTGGTTTGAAGAAATCAACTGTGGGAGCAATTATTAGGAAATGGAAGACATACAAGACCACTGATAATCTCCCTCGATCTGGGGCTCCACGCAAGATCTCACCCAGTGGGGTCAAAATGATCACAAGAACGGTGAGCAAAAATCCCAGAACCACACGGGGGGACCTAGTGAATGACCTGCAGAGAGTTGGGACCAAAGTAACAAAGCCTACCATCAGTAACACACTACGCCGCCAGGGACTCAAATCCTGCAGTGCCAGACGTGTCCCCCTGCTTAAGCCAGTACATGTCCAGGCCAGTCTGAAGTTTGCTAGAGTGCATTTGGATGATCCAGAAGACGATTGGGAGAATGTCATATGGTCAGATGAAACCAAAATAGAACTTTTTGGTAAAAACTCAACTCGTCGTGTTTGGAGGACAAAGAATGCTGAGTTGCATCCAAAGAACACCATACCTACTGTGAAGCATGGGGGTGGAAACATCATGCTTTGGGGCTGTTTTTCTGAAAAGGGACCAGGACGACTGATCCGTGTAAAGGAAAGAATGAATGGGGCCATGTATCGTGAGATTTTGAGTGAAAACCTCCTTCCATCAGCAAGGGCATTGAAGATGA
The DNA here is from genome assembly GCF_020615455.1 of Coregonus clupeaformis. NCBI lineage: Eukaryota > Metazoa > Chordata > Actinopteri > Salmoniformes > Salmonidae > Coregonus > Coregonus clupeaformis. Next base: position 64,114,901 of record NC_059198.1, read on the forward strand.
AACGTGGCTGGGTCTTTCAGCATGACAATGATCCCAAACACACCGCCCGGGCAACGAAGGAGTGGCTTCGTAAGAAGCATTTCAAGGTCCTGGAGTGGCCTAGCCAGTCTCCAGATCTCAACCCCATAGAAAATCTTTGGAGGGAGTTGAAAGTCCATGTTGCCCAGCGACAGCCCCAAAACATCACTGCTCTAGAGGAGATCTGCATGGAGGAATGGGCCAAAATACCAGCAACAGTGTGTGAAAACCTTGTGAAGACTTACAGAAAACGTTTGACCTGTGTCATTGCCAACAAAGGGTATATAACAAAGTATTGAGAAACTTTTGTTATTGACCAAATACTTATTTTCCACCATAATTTTCAAATAAATTCATTAAAAATCCTACAATGTGATTTTCTGGAAAATTTGTTCTCATTTTGTCATTTTTAAAACAGAATCGGCACAATGAACACACCCCTAATCCCACGCAAACACAGTCTCTTTCATAGCAGCCACATAGAAACAGCTCGCTGTTTATATAATTCCTTCTCACATCTACCTACTCGCTCTCCTCCTCTCACCTCTCTCCTCCTCTCACCTCTCTCCTCCTCCCCTTCGCTTGTGGACTTCAGTGCACAACACATCAGCTGTCTGTGCCCAGGCGAAAAAACTTTCCAAGCCAAACCTTCATAACATGACCGCTAACAGACTACATCGTTGTCACGTCATGGTAAACCCGCTACAATCATGCAGTACAGTTAGCAGCAAGCAGTTACACCGCCGGGCCCCGGTGGCAATAAATTAATAACACCAAAAGCTTATCTTGACTTGGAAGAGTTCCAGTGTTGGATAGCCATAGCCAGCTAGCTAACATAGCATCCCTCTCTGTTTGAGCAGGGTGTTTGAGTAGGCTAAACTAGCTAGCTGCATTAGCTAGCTAAGTAAGTAAAAGTGAAAAAAATACAAAATATAGCTCTTTCTCTCTCACTCTTGCTTCTCCTACATTTTTTTATAAATTAATTTGTTCAAAACTGTTAAACTATTGGCTTTCTCTCTCTTTGAGTCAACTACTCACCACATTTTATGCACTGTAATGCTAGCTAGCTGTAGCTTATGCTTTCAGTACTAGATTAATTCTCTGATGCTTTGATTGGGTGAACAACACGTCAGTTCATGCTGCAATAGCTCTGATAGGTTGGAGGACGTCCTCCGGAAGTTGTCATAATTACTGTGTAAGTATTTGGAATGGGGTGAGGACCATGAGCCTCCTAGGTTTTGTATTGAGGTCAATGTACTCAGAGGAAAATGGAAACTAGCTGTCCTCCGGCTACACCATGGTGCTACCCTACAGTGTGCTGTTGAGGCTACTGTAGACCTTCTTCGCAAAATAGTGTGTTTTAATCAATTATTTGGTGATTTAGTATAGTTTATCTAAAAACGATAACTTTTTTAATGTTTCACTATTTTAATTTTTATGAAATTCACTGAGGATGGTCCTCCCCTTCCTCCTCTGAGGAGCCTCCACTGCTACAGACACATAGCTACAGACACAGAGCTACACACAGCGCTACAGACACAGTGCTACAGACACAGCGCTACAGACACAGCGCTACAGACACAGCGCTACAGACACAGCGCTACAGACACGTACCGTAGACTCAGTCAGTCCTCCTACAGACACGGTCAACCCCAGTAGTGTGTGGTACTGGTATTGGGGCAGTCTCAGCAGCTGGGTGATGTGGGGGAAGGCCTGAGACGGAGCATTCCAGTTCAGACTCTCTGCCCCTTCACTGAGAGAGAGAGAGAGCGAGAGAGCGAGAGAGCGAGAGAGTGAGACACACACACACACAGGGTTAGGGTCAATTCAGCTTTTCAATTCAATAAGTGAATTAAAATTCAATTATTTCATTGAAATGTGCCCACTGTCTTGTATGAGATGACCCTAAGCCATCCATAGATGGAGAACACATATCCAACACGCTTGTCATGAATGGATACATGGAATGGTCAAAGGCACTAACATGGCGTCCAGTTAGACAAACTCTTAACGGCTCAGAGACGACTTATCCAACTCTTTCAGATCACTGAAGTCCCTACGGGGAAGTTCAGGCTAGGGGTTGTTTCTGGACAGGGCCTTAGACTCACACAGCGAAGAGTAGAGTTCTCTGATCCCCTTCTAACAGCCTGAGGGGTTAGTTAGTAGTTACTTCTTATTAGCACCGACTGCTGATAGCTGCTTAACTTGCTTGCTGACTATGACTGTGGTATGTGGTTGTCTCACCTAGCTATCTGATAACTACTCTATTGAGGGATAATGTGCTGACTATGACTGTGATATGTGGTTGTCTCACCTAGCTATCTGATAACTACTCTATTGAGGGATAATGTACTGACTATGACTGTGATATGTGGTTGTCCCACCTAGCTATCTGATAACTACTCTATTGAGGGATAATGTGCTGACTATGACATGTGGTTGTCTCACCTAGCTAGCTTAAGATATAAGTCACTTTGGATAACAGTGTCTGCTAAATGACTAAAATGTAAATGTATTTAGACTCACGGAGGGAAGATGGCGAGCAGCTCCTCCCGGTGGGGGATGTGAGGTACTGCAGGGTTGTTACTATGGAGGAGCCTGATGAACACTGATCCAGCATGGGCTCTGTAGCGATCTATCTTCTCTGCTGACTGCTGGGCCAAGCTACACATCATACCATTCACCCTGAGGAAGAGAGGAGAGAGGGAGGAGAGGAGGAGAAGAGAGGGATGAGAGGAGGAGATGAGAGGAGAGAGAGGAGAGATGAGAGGAGGGATGAGATGAGGAGGAGAGGAGAGATGAGAGGAGAGGAGAGAGGAGAGATGAGAGGAGGAGAGGAGAGAGGGATGAGAGGAGAGGAGAGAGGGATGAGAAGTGAGGAGGAGAGAGGAATGAGAGGAGGAGAGGAGAGATGAGAGGAGGAGAGGAGAGATGAGAGGGGGATGAGATGAGAGGAGGAGAGGAGAGAGGAGAGGAGAGGAGATAGGAGAGATGAGAGGAGAGAGGGATGAGAGGAGAGGAGAGAGGGATGAGAAGAGAGGAGGAGAGGAATGAGAGGAGGAGAGGAGAGAGGGATGAGAGGAGGAGAGGAGAGAGGGATGAGAGGAGGAGAGGAGAGAGGGATGAGAGGAGAGATGAGAGGGGGGAGGAGAGGAGAGGAGAGGAGAGGAGAGGAGAGGAGAGGAGAGGAGAGGAGAGGAGAGGAGAGGAGAGGAGAGGAGAGGAGAGGAGAGGAGAGGAGAGGAGAGGAGAGGAGAGGAGAGGAGAGGAGAGGAATGAGAGGAGGAGAGGAATGAGAGGAGGAGAGGAGAGAGGGATGAGAGGAGAGATGAGAGGAGGGATGAGATGAGGAGGAGAGGAGAGATGAGAGGAGAGGAGAGAGGAGAGATGAGAGGAGGAGAGGAGAGAGGGATGAGAGGAGAGGAGAGAGGGATGAGAAGTGAGGAGGAGAGAGGAATGAGAGGAGGAGAGGAGAGATGAGAGGAGGAGAGGAGAGATGAGAGGGGGATGAGATGAGAGGAGGAGAGGAGAGATGAGAGGAGAGGAGATAGGAGAGATGAGAGGAGGAGAGGAGAGAGGGATGAGAGGAGAGGAGAGAGGGATGAGAAGAGAGGAGGAGAGGAATGAGAGGAGGAGAGGAGAGAGGGATGAGAGGAGGAGAGGAGAGAGGGATGAGAGGAGGAGAGGAGAGAGGGATGAGAGGAGAGATGAGAGGGGGAGGAGAGGAGAGGAGAGGAGAGGAGAGGAGAGGAGAGGAGAGGGAGAGGAGAGGAGAGGAGAGGAGAGGAGAGGAGAGGAGAGGAGAGAGGGATGAGAAGAGAGGAGGAGAGAGGAATGAGAGGAGGAGAGGAGAGAGGGATGAGAAGAGGAGAGGAGAGATGAGAGGGGCAGGAGAGGAGAGGAGGGATGAGAGGAGGAGAGGAGAGGAGAGAGGGATGAGAAGAGAGGAGGAGAGAGGAATGAGAGGAGGAGAGGAGAGAGGGATGAGAGGAGGAGAGGAGAGATGAGAGGAGGAGAGGAGAGTGGAGATGAGAGGGGGATGAGAGGAGAGGAGGAGAGAGGGATGAGAGGAGGAGAGAGGGATGAGAGGAGGAGAGGAGAGTGGGATGAGAGGAGGAAAAGAAGTGGGAATGAATGAATGGAGAGGGAATTAACGGATGAGAATGTAAAAAGGTGGTCAGGGAGGGAATGAATGAATGAAGAGCTACGGCTAAGACTCTTTAATTCCTACTATATAAAATAACAAATGTCATAACACCTTTCTTACCTTCTATATAGCACGCTTATGAATGATTTGTGAAGCATCTATGAAGGCCTTATGAAGGTTTTATAAAGTTGTTAGTTTAAAGTGGTACAGCGTGATTGAGGAAGTTATTCTACTCACAGGTCTTGGGAGAGTAGTTGTGGAGCGGTGCCGACCACCAACAGAGTCACCTCCATCAGACTAGTCATGGCTGCCTCTCTCACCCTGGAGAGGAGGAGAAGAGAGATTAATACCTTAAACACACACACACACCTGAAATGCCACTTGTCATGCCACCGCCCCCAGGGTCCTAAAAGCTAATATTCAAATCAGTTTGGTCATGTCCCGAGGGCAGCTTTAGTTTGTGTGATGTGGTAATGAGGATATCTACTCTAACGTCACGCCCTGAGAGAGGAGCTACAGTGTCTGTGTGTGCGAAGCGACATTTAACAGGTGGAGAGAATGCCGTAGAAGGGGTCCAGTTCATCAGACAGACAGATTAGTTCATGTAATATTAAGGCTGCAACAGGGAGTAAAGGTCATAGATCAGATTCATCATTCCCTTGAGGCAACCAGTTCAAACTAACAGTTACAGTGGCATGCAAAAGTATTCATCCCCCTTGGCGAATTTCCTATTTTGTTGCATTACAACCTGTAATTTAAATGGATTTTTATTTGGATTTCATGTAATGGACATACACAAAATAGTCCAAATTGGTGAAGTGAATTAAATGAAAAAATTCTAAATAATAAATAACGGAAAAGTGGTGCGTGCATATGTATTCACGCCCTTTGCTATGAAGCCCCTAAATAAGATCTGGTGCAACCATTTACCTTCAGAAGTCACATAATAGTTAAATAAAGTCCACAACAAACCTGCCAAGAGAAGGCCACCCACCAAAACTCACGGACCAGACAAGGAGGGCATTAATCAGAGAGGCAACAAAGAGACCAAAGATAACCCTGGAGGAGCTGCAAAGCTCCACAGCAGAGATTGGAGTATCTGTCTATAGGACCACTTTAAGCCGTACACTCCACAGAGCTGGGCTTTATGGAAGAGTGGCCAGAAAAAAGCCATTGCTTAAAGAAAAAAATAAGCAAACACGTTTGGTGTTCGCCAAAAGGCATGTGGGAGACTCCCCAAACATATGGAAGAAGGTACTCTGGTCAGATGAGACTAAAATTGAGCTTTTTGGCCATCAAGGAAAACGCTATGTCTGGCGCAAACCCAACACCTCTCATCACCCTGATAACACCATCCCCACAGTGAAGCATGGTGGTGGCAGCATCATGCTGTAGGGATGTTTTTCATTGGCAGGGACTTGGAAACTGGTCAGAATTGAAGGAATGATGGATGGCGCTAAATACAGGGAAATTCTTGAGGGAAAACTGTTTCAGTCTTCTAGAGATTTGAGATTGGGACGGAGGTTCACCTTCCAGCAGGACAATGACCCTAAGCATCCTGCTAAAGCAACACTCGAGTGGTTTAAGGGGAAACATTTAAATTTCTTGGAATGGCCTAGTCAAAGCCCAGACATCAATCCAATTGAGAATCTGTGGTATGACTTAAAGATTGCTGTACACCAGCAGAACCCATCCAACTTGAAGGAGCTGGAGCAGTTTTGCCTTGAAGAATGGGCAAAAATCCCAGTGGCTAGATGTGCCAAGCTTATAGAGACATACCCCAAGAGACTTGCAGCTTTAATTGCTGCAAAAGGTGGCTCTACAAAGTATTTGCTTTGGGGGGGTGAATAGTTACGCACGCTCAAGTTCTGTTTTTTTGTCTTATTTCTTGTTTGTTTCACAATAAAATATTATTTTGCATCTTATGTAAATCAAATAATACAAACCCAAACCCCCCCCCCCCCAAAATCCATTTTAATTCCAGGTTGTAAGGCAACAAAATAGAACAAATGCCAAGGGGGGTGAATACTTCCGCAATGACACTGTAGTTCATGTTGGGTGAGCAGCAGCATTGAAGGCCAGGCAACAGGCCTAACCTGATTAATTCAAGGTTAAATCAATCAAAAACAGATATAATTGCCACAGAACTGTCCTGTTAGACAAAAAGGTGATTCAATCCCTCCTTCCTCCCCTCTCTTGTCCACCTCACAGAGGAATGTGTCCCCACTGGAGAACGACAGAGAGAAGGACAGCGAGAGAGAGAGAGAGCGAGAGAGAAAAAGAGCGAGCGCGAGAGAGAGAGAGAGAGAGAGACAGATAGAGAGACAGAGAGAAAGTCTGTCCCACAGCAGGGTCAGGTGACACGCCAGGTGACATTCCTGTCAGGTAAACTAACTAAGCATTGCCCGGGGCCACCAGGTGTGACACATGCCTGTAGGGCAGGGAGAAGGGGTAAACCAGCTGTCACTTACCAGGACCCTACGTCTCCTCTGCTGTCCAGTGTGTAGTCAGTCATACAGTCCAGCAGAACTCTGTAGACAGCTGACACGTTCCCCTCACACACCACAGAGTCAGAACTACCCTTGGCTGATATCCCCGCTGTCACACACACCCTGACAGAGACACAGATAGATAGAGGGGGTTAGGAGGGGAGAGAGAGGGAGAGAGACAGAGAGACAGAGACACAGACACCGAGAAACAGACACACAGAGAAACATGATAGACAGGTCCTGCAGGTACAACCAGCTGGTTCTTTACTTCTGGCTACAACCCTAATGCTAACGTTGACCTGTTATCCCAGAAGACAGACAGACAGACAGACAGACAGACAGACAGACAGACAGACAGACAGACAGACAGGGAGGGAGGGAGGGAGGGAGGGAGGGAGGGAGGGAGGGAGGGAGGGAAACAGATGGGAACAGGAGAGGGAACAAGATAGGCACTGTGTGTAAGACAGGCTGGAAGATGCCAAGAGATGAGGAGGGAGGGAGGGACAGAGGGAGAGAGAGAGAGAGAGAGAGAGAGAGAGAGGTGGTGGAGAGAAGCTGGGAGAGAGGGTGGAGAGAGGCTGGGAGTGGAGGAGAGGAGAGAGGCTGGGACAGGTGGAGAGATGGAGGAGTGGTAGAGTGGAAGAGTGGAGAGGTGGAAGGTAGAGGTGGAGGGGTGGAGGCATGGAGAGATGGAGGCGTGGAGAGGTGGAGAGTCGTAGGAGTGGGGGAGTGGAGAGATGGAGTGGAGAGGTGGAGGAGTAGAGAGGTGGAGGTGTGGAGGAGTGGAGAGGTGGAGAGATGGAGGAGTGGTAGGGTGGAGAGGTGAAGGGTAGAGGTGGAAGGGTGGAGAGGTGGAGGAGTCAGGAGTGAAGAGGTGGAGTGGAGAAACGGAGAGGTGGAGTGGAGGCGTAGAGAGGTGGAGGTGTGGAGATGTGGAGAGATGGAGGAGTGGAGAGGAGTAGAGGGGGGAGGAGTGGAGAGAAGAGGAGTGGAGAGAAGAGGTGGAGTATAGAGGTGGAGGAGAGGAGAGGTGGAGGAGTATAGAGGTGGAGGAGTGGAGAGGAGAGGTGGAGGAGTGGAGAGAAGAGATGGAGGAGTATAGAGGTGGAGGAGTGGAGATGTGGAGGAGTATAGAGGTGGAGGAGTGGAGAGGAGAGGTGGAGGATTGGAGAGAAGAGGTGGAGGAGTGGAGAGAAGAGGTGGAGGATTGGAGAGAAGAGGTGGAGGAGTGGAGAGGAGAGGAGAGGTGGAGGAGTATATAGGTGGAGGAGTTGAGAGGAGAGATGGAGGAGTGGAGAGAAAAGATGGAGGAGTATAGAGTTGGAGGAGTGGAGAGGAGAGGTGGACTATAGAGGTGGAGGAGTGGAGAGGAGAGGTGGAGGAGTATAGAGGTGGAGGAGTGGAGAGGAGGGGTGGAGGAGTATAGAGGTGGAGGAGTGGAGAGGTGGAGGAGTATAGAGGTGGAGGAGTGGAGAGGAGGATGAGTATAAGTATAGAGGTGGAGGAGTGGAGAGGTGGAGGAGTATAGAGGTGGAGGAGTGGAGAGGTGGAGGAGTGGAGGAGTATAGAGGTGGAAGAGTGGAGAGGTGGAGGAGTGGAGAGGTGGAGGAGTGGAGAGGTGGAGGTGTGGAGAGGTGGAGGAGTATAGAGGTGGAGGAGTGGAGAGGTGGAGGAGTGGAGAGGAGGAGGAATATAGAGGTGGAGGAGTGGAGAGGAGGAGGAGTGGAGAGGTGGAGGAGTATAGAGGTGGAGGAGTGGATAGGAGGAGGAGTGGAGAGGTGGAGGAGTGGAGAGGTGGAGGAGTGGAGAGGTGGAGGAGTGGAGAGGTGGAGGAGTGGAGAGGTGGAGGAGTATAGAGGTGGAGGAGTGGAGAGGAGGAGGAGTGGAGAGGTGGAGGAGTGGAGAGGTGGAGGAGTATAGAGGTGGAGGAGTGGAGAGGTGGAGGAGTGGAGAGGAGGAGGAGTATAGAGGTGGAGGAGAGGAGAGGTGGAGGAGTATAGAGGTGGAGGAGTGGAGAGGTGGAATAAGAGGAGATAGATGAAGAAGAGGAGAGATTATAGAGGACAGACTCACTGTGCCATGGCCTTGGCAGCATCTCTCCTGGCCTCAGTGAAGCATACCTCCCTCTGACTACAGCTCTGCTGAAGACCTGACAGGATCTGACACACACACAAACACACGTTTCAAAGGTAGTCTGACGAAGTGTGGTGCTGAAACTGACCTGAGGCACTGTGTAGAATGCTACTATAATAGAATATGGTCATAGTGAAAAGAGGTTGCTCACCCCAACATGTCAGCATAATCTATCAGTATAATACTGAATCAGGCTGTTGACGTGTTCCTGGTGTAGTGTTATTAACTATAACAGATGTATAGTACCTGGTGTAGTGTTATTAACTCTAACAGATGTATAGTACCTGGTGTAGTGTTATTAACTAACAGATGTATAGTACCTGGTGTAGTGTTATTAACTATAACATATGTATAGTACCTGGTGTAGTGTTATTAACTATAACAGATGTATAGTACCTGGTGTAGTGTTATTAACTATAACAGATGTATAGTACCTGGTGTAGTGTTATTAACTAACAGATGTATAGTACCTGGTGTAGTGTTATTAACTAACAGATGTATAGTACCTGGTGTAGTGTTATTAACTCTAACAGATGTATAGTACCTGGTGTAGTGTTATTAACTAACAGATGTATAGTACCTGGTGTAGTGTTATTAACTCTAACAGATGTATAGTACCTGGTGTAGTGTTATTAACTAACAGATGTATAGTACCTGGTGTAGTGTTATTAACTAACAGATGTATAGTACCTGGTGTAGTGTTATTAACTCTAACAGATGTATAGTACCTGGTGTAGTGTTATTAACTAACAGATGTATAGTACCTGGTGTAGTGTTATTAACTAACAGATGTATAGTACCTGGTGTAGTGTTATTAACTCTAACAGATGTATAGTACCTGGTGTAGTGTTATTAACTAACAGATGTATAGTACCTGGTGTAGTGTTATTAACTCTAACAGATGTATAGTACCTGGTGTAGTGTTATTAACTAACAGATGTATAGTACCTGGTGTAGTTTTCCATGGATCATGAACCTTGGTAGAGAACCCAGGGCCAGTGCACTGCCACACCGGGTCAATACCTCCGTACTCTTTAACCCTGCTATATACTGGGACACCAGGACCTCTACACACAGAAAACACACACAGGCGGACAGACAGATTAGATCACAGGAGTTAGAGTTAGAGGAATCCAGAATACTGTGTAAGGTATGGCAAATTTTTATGAAGCCTTCTAAATGGTACAGTATCCCCCCATGCTACCCACTCTGCATCTGGGGGTCAGCCATGCCTGGCTGCGGCTGGTAGTACTGCTCACACAGTGCTGCCAGTGCTGACACCGCTGCCTCCTACAGGGGGGGAGGACCACATTACACATAAACCATTATACAGTGCGTCGCGTATGCCAACTTGATGTCATGAGAGTCCATAATAAACAGTTGTATTTGTTGTGTTCGCTATGTACAGGGCCTTCGGAAAGTATTCAGACCCCTTGACTTTTTCCCACTTTTTTACATTACAGCCTTATTCTAAAATGGATTAAATAAATACAAATCCTCAGCAGTCTACACACAATACCCCATAATGACAAAGCGAAAACAGGTTTTTAGAAATGTTTGCAAATTTATTAAAAATAAAAAAACAGAAATACCTTTTTTACATAAGTAGTCAGACCCTTTGCTATGAGACTCGAAATTGAGCTCCGGTGCATCCTGTTTCCATTTATCATCCTTGAGATGTTTCTACAACTTGATTGGAGTCCACCTGTGGTAAATTCAATTGATTGGACATGATTTGGAAAGGCCCACACTTGTCTATATAAGGTCGAAGGAATTGTCCGTAGAGCTCCGAAACAGGATTGTGTTGAGGCACAAATCTGGTGAAGGGTACCAAAATAATTCTGCAGCATTGAAGGCCCTCAAGAACACAGTGGCCTCCAGCATTCTTAAATGGAAGAAATTTGGAACCACCAAGACTCTTCCTAGAGCTGGCCACCCGGCCAAACTGAGCCATCGGGGGAGAAGGGCTTTCATCAGGGAGGTGACCAAGAACCCGATGGTCACTCTGACAGACCTCCAGAGTTCCTCTGTGGAGATGGGAGAACCTTCCAGAAGGACAACCCTCTCTGCAGCACTCCACCAATCAGGCCTTTATGGTAGAGTGGCCAGATGGAAGCCACTCCTCAGTAAAAGGCACATGACAGCCCGCATGGAGTTTGCCAAAAGGCACCTAAAAGACTCTCAGACCATGAGAAACAAGATTCTCTGGTCTGATGAAACCAAGACTGAACTCTTTGGCCTGAATGCCAAGCGCCACATCTGGAGGAAACATGGCACCATCCCTACGGTGAAGCATGGTGGTGGCAGCATCATGCTGTGGGGATGTTTTTCAGCGGCAAGGACTGGGAGACTAGTCAGGATCGAGGGACAGATGAACGGAGCAAAGTACAGAGAGATCCTTGATGAAACCTGCTCCAGAGCACTCAGGACCTCAGACTGGGGCGAAGGTTCACCTTCCAACAGGACAATGACCTTAACCACTCAGCCAAGACAACGCAGGAGTGGCGTCGGGACAAGTCTCTGAATGTCCTTGAGTGGCCCAGCCAGAGCCCGGACTTGAACCCGATAGAACATCTCTGGCAAGACCTAAAAATAGCTGTCCAACAATGCTCCCCATCCAACCTGACAGAGCTTGAGAGGATCTGCAGAGAAGAATGGGAGAAACTCCCCAAATACAGGTGTGCCAAGCTTGTAGCGTCATACCCAAGAAGACGAGGCTGCAAAGTACTGAGTAAAGGGTCTGAATACTTATGTAAATGTGATATTTCTGTTTTTTGCAAAATTTGCTAAGATTTCTTTAACTGTTTTTGCTTTGTCATTATGGGTTTTTGTGTGTAGATTGATGAGGGGGAAAACATTTTTTAAATACATTTTAGAATAAGGCTGTAACCTAACAAAACGTGGAAAATACTTTCCAAAGGCACTGTACAATATAAATCCCACAATAAAGGGATTTCACAATATGGTGTGTGTGTGTGTGTGTGTGTGTCTGTTAAGGTTATTGTTAGGTTTAGGGGTTACGGAAAATAGGATTTAGAATGGGAATCAATTGTTTGGTCCTCACAAGAATAGTAAAACAAACGTGTGTGTGTGTGTGTGTGTGTGTGTGTGTGTGTAGAATGCTGTACTGTACCTTGATACCGTCCCTAGGTCCAGGTGAGATGAGGTGGAGGCTCTTCAAGGTGTCGTCTATCAGCCACTGCCAGCCAGCTGAAACAGACAGGGTTTACTCTGTCATGACGTGTCAGTGGTTTGAACAGTACAGAGACATTGCCAGCCAGCTGAAACAGACAGGGTTTACTCTGTCATGACGTTTCAGTGGTTTGAACAGTACAGAGACACTGCCAGCCAGCTGAAACAGACAGGGTTTACTCTGTCATGACGTTTCAGTGGTTTGAACAGTACAGAGACACTGCCAGCCAGCTGAAACAGACAGGGTTTACTCTGTCATGACGTTTCAGTGGTTTGAACAGTACAGAGACACTGCCAGCCAGCTGAAACAGACAGGGTTTACTCTGTCATGACGTTTCAGTGGTTTGAACAGTACAGAGACACTGCCAGCCAGCTGAAACAGACAGGGTTTACTCTGTCATGACGTGTCAGTGGTTTGAACAGTACAGAGACACTGCCAGCCAGCTGAAACAGACAGGGTTTACTCTGTCATGACGTGTCAGTGGTTTGAACAGTACAGAGACATTGCCAGCCAGCTGAAACAGACAGGGTTTACTCTGTCATGACGTTTCAGTGGTTTGAACAGTACAGAGACACTGCCAGCCAGCTGAAACAGACAGGGTTTACTCTGTCATGACGTTTCAGTGGTTTGAACAGTACAGAGACACTGCCAGCCAGCTGAAACAGACAGGGTTTACTCTGTCATGACGTTTCAGTGGTTTGAACAGTACAGAGACACTGCCAGCCAGCTGAAACAGACAGGGTTTACTCTGTCATGACGTGTCAGTGGTTTGAACAGTACAGAGACACTGCCAGCCAGCTGAAACAGACAGGGTTTACTCTGTCATGACGTGTCAGTGGTTTGAACAGTACAGTACTGCCCCTCCTGGCTCTAACGGTGGGGCGTGGCTTGTCCATTATTATACACCATCTGTTAATCATTAACAAACACAGCCCAGGTATAACCATGACAACAGATAAAACAAGTGGTTACTACTGTTAAACAGCTCTCTGTTAGACAGCTCTTTGTTAACTATAGCCCAGGTATAACCCTTTTCCTGTTCCAACAAAACCTTCAGGAAGATAATAGCCAGTTTATTGATGCTATACGGTCCCTAATTACATTCAACCCCTGGTCGATTTCTTCTTGAGCGGATGGTCGGGGGGCCGGAACATAGTTATAAATAATTTGTATACTGCAAATTGACCGCGAGAATCCCAAATAGATGTAGTATTTGACAAAAACAGAATAATTTCAAACCTTGATTACATTGGGATACGATCACATATGCCTCTATTTATGCGTGGGAATACTTGGGAACAGATTTCTCAAAAAGTTTTTCTGGTGATTTTACAGTCTTTTATGTCCAACAACGAAAATGATTTTTAAAAAATCTAATAAAATCTCTGAAAACACATACCGTAAAATGACCCGCAGGATGTATTTGACCTGTGGGCCGCCTATTGAGAAACCCTGCTAGATGAAGGAATCATTCAGATAAGGCCTGAATATCAACGAAATGAAAACTCACTGATGACAGGGTCGTCCTTGAAAGGCATCTTGGAGAGGGACATCTTCTCAATGAGAGAACAGACTGCAGGCCTCATCAGCTCACCACCAAAGCCCCTACACAGACAGGAGACAACAGCACACGTGTACACCCCAACATTTTTTTGCGGTTGCACAACATACTGGTCTGAAACCTTTAAAGGGGCATTAGAACTCCTGAAACAGTCCAAACCAGAATGAGGAGAAAGAGGAAAACAACAGTGCTTACCTGTACTGCTTTCTGTCAAATAGCTGGAAGACATAAAACACATGATGAAAAGACTGCTAATGTACAACTTTAAAGACAACAACATGTACCTATGTTGGTACAACTGACTCAGGTGAATGGTCAACATCAACATGTACCTATGTTGGTACAACTGACTCAGGTGAATGGTCAACATCAACATGTACCTATGTTGGTACAACTGACTCAGGTGAATGGTCAACATCAACATGTACCTATGTTGGTACAACTGACTCAGGTGAATGGTCGACATCAACATGTACCTATGTTGGTACAACTGACTCAGGTGAATGGTCGACATCAACATATACCTATGTTGGTACAACTGACTCAGGTGAATGGTCGACATCAACATGTACCTATGTTGGTACAACTGACTCAGGTGAATGGTCAACATCAACATGTCTTCTGTATACCCCCCTACCTTGTCACAACACAACTGATTGGCTCAAACGCATTAAGAAGGAAAGAAATTCCACAAATTAACTTTTAAGAAGGCACACCTGTTCATTGAAATGCATTCCAGGTGACTACCTCATGAAGCTGGTTGAGAGAATGCCAAGAGTGTGCAAAGCTGTAATCAAGGCAAAGGGTGGCTACTTTGAAGAATCTCAATTATAAAATATATTTTGATTTGTTTAACACTTTTTAGTTACTACATGATTCCATTTGTGTTATTTCGTAGTTTTAATGTCTTCACTATTATTCTACAATGTAGAACTTCTGACTGGTACTGTATGTTGGTACAACTGACTCAGGTGAATGGTCAACATCAACATGTACCTACGTACATCAACCGGTACCCCCTGTATTTAGCCTCGCTATTGTTATTTTTACTTCTGCTCTTAAAATTGTTACTTTTATTTAATATTATTTGATTTTGTATTTCTTTGTAAAAAAAAATTAATTGGTATTCTTTCTTAAAACTGCATTGTTGGTTAAGGGCTTGTCAGTAAGCATTTCACTGTAAGGTCTACTACACCTGCTGTATTTGGCGCATGTGACAAATACAATTTGATTTGATTTTGGTACAACTGACTCAGGTGAATGGTCAACACTTGAGACAACATACATGTGGGTGAAAAGACACCGGAGGAGAGAAAGAGGAAGAGAGTAGTGAGAGAGAGAGAGAAAGGGAGAGGGTAGTGAGAGAGAGAAAGGGAGAGAGAGAGGGTAGTGAGAGAGAGAGAGAGAGAGAGAGAGAGAGAGAGAGAGAGAGAGAGAGTAGCAAGAGAGAAGTGAACTAACCCTCTGGTGAATGCTCTTGAGTCCATCCACACAGTCTGAAGAGATGAGCTCTGTCACCGGTCTACAATCCAATGCAATTCAATTTTATTGTCCATATGTTCCAGCGAACAACAGAAATGTTCAATCCCCCCAGATAGCACATATCTCACACACAGTTGGGTCTACAATAGATAGAGACAGTCAATTACCTATGACCTTATAGAAGCCAAGGGCTTAAGTCAAATCAGGAAGTCAAATCACGGGTCGATATGCAAAACAAAAGCTGTCATTGTGGATGGATTTATTACATAACAACGTTCATGTGGTTTTCCTATAAGTACGGCCAATAGTGTAATTGGCTGGTTGAGAGGTGAGGTTTCAGTACCTGTTGTTCTGATTGGCCAGCTTGTAGAGGGCGTGGCTGATCTCAGCAGATGCCAGAATGGCGCCATGGCGACTGTGGAGATCAATGCCCAACGCAACGGGCAGCAGCTGAGGCATAACTGAAAATATAATAATCCAAATATAAAACGTAATTCTAACTCAATAATTGTGTGTCTTTTTCATACCTTGCAGGGACACCTGACAGAACATCAACAGGGCAGAGGTGTGGGTGTGGTTAATATATTTGAATATAACCTGAATGATTTGTGGCCTGGCTGGTCTACCTGTAATGCCGCAGCCTCCGGCACACTTCTACGATGTCGCCATAGTGTCCAATCTGGCCTAATGCCCTTTGACCTCTCTCTGTGTGTTCCCTATGTGTTCAATAAAATACCATTCTAAAAAAATAAAAATAAATAATAATAATAATAACTTGACAGATGTAAGGACCCAGACACAACAACAGTGATTGCAGCTGAACGTCACCCAGTCCATTCCACAGTAAGACAACGACGTCAAAGCTGTGTTGCGTTAGAGCGGGTAGGGAACAGGATGAATGACATAGCTCACCTGTTGCGGCCATATAATCAGGTGCTTGAGGCGTCAGATTATGCAGAGCCTTTGTCGCTAGCTCACGGATCACCCTGCAACACAACAGAGAAACACGCAGAGGAGAATTTCACCTTCTCCATTACATACAACAGTTTCAACACTAATAGGCTACACACAGTACGAATGCTTTAATGGCAGCAGGCTGGCATACGGATATCAGACCTGGGCCAAACACATATGACAAATACTTCCAAATACTAACTTGAGGTGAGCTTGATTTAGCTTCTGGGACTATTCCATTGGTTCCATGGTAGCGGGCAAACTAAATCAAGTACAGTATTTGAAAGTATTTGATTAAAGTCTAAAGGACATGGAGGAGGACAGGAAAGGCCCTTACCCGTCCCAGTGGTTGATCTTCATGGCTACCAAGTGGTCTATCATGGGCCTGGTGTATTCAGGGAAACTGGCGATGTATACACTGAAGAGAACGAGACAAGAGGTTATTACTATTTTACTACTACAGGTAATGCTATAACTACTACTACAGGTAATGTTATAACAACCACAGGTAATGTCATAACAACAACTACTACTACTACTACTACAGGTAATGTTATAACAACTACTACTACAGGTAATGATATAACTACTACTACAGGTAATGTTATAACAACTACTACTACAGGTAATGTTATAACTACTACTACTACTACTACTACAGGTAATGTTATAACTACTACAGGTAATGTCATAACAACTACTACTACTACTACTAGTACTACTACTACTACAGGTAATGTTATAACAACTACAGGTAATGTTATAACTACTACAGGTAATGTCATAACAACTACTACTACTACTACTACTACTACAGGTAATGTTATAACAACTACTACTACAGGTAATGATATAACTACTACAGGTAATGTTATAACAACTACTACTACAGGTAATGTTATAACAACTACTACTACTACAGGTAATGTTATAACAACTACTACTACTACTACAGGTAATGTTATAACAACAACTACTACTACTAAAGGTAATGTTATAACAACAACTACTACTACTACTACTACTACTACTACAGGTAATGTTATAACAACTACTACTACAGGTAATATTATAACAGGGTGAACAAATACTACTACAGGTAATGTTATAACAACTGCTACTACAGGTAATGTTATAACAACTACTACTACTACTACAGGTAATGTTATAACAACTACTACTACTACTACTACTACTACTACTACTACTACTACTACTACTACTACTACAGGTAATGTTATAACAACTACAGGTAATGTTATAACAACTACTACTACTACAGGTAATGTTATAACAACAACTACTACTACAGGTAATGTTATAACAACAACTACTACTACTACTACTACTACTACTACTACTACTACTACTACTACTACAGGTAATGTTATAACAACTACTACTACTACAGGTAATGTTATAACAACAACTACTACAGGTAATGTTATAACAACAACTACTACTACTACTACTACTACTACTACTACTACTACTACTACTACAGGTAATGTTATAACAACAATTACTACTACTACAGGTAATGTTATAACAACTACTACTACAGGTAATGTTATAACAACTACTACTACAGGTAATATTATAACAACTACTACAGGTAATGTTATAACAACTACTACTTCAGGTAATATTATAACTACTACTACTACTACTACTACTACTAATATTATAACTACTACTACTACTACAGGTAATATTATAACAACTACTACTACAGGTAATATTATAGCAACTACTACTACAGCTAACCCTAACTACAGTGCAGGACACAGCTAACCCTAACTACAGTACTAGACACAGCTAACCCTAACTACAGTGCTGGACACAGCTAACCCTAACTACAGTGCTGGACACAGCTAACCCTAACTACAGTACTAGACACAGCTAACCCTAACTACAGTGCTGGACACAGCTAACCCTAACTACAGTGCTGGACACAGCTAACTACAGTGCTGGACACAGCTAACCCTAACTACAGTACTAGACACAGCTAACCCTAACTACAGTACTAGACACAGCTAACCCTAACTACAGTTCTGGACACAGCTAACCCGAACTACAGTACTGGACACAGCTAACTACAGTGCAGGACACAGCTAACCCTAACCACAGTTCTGGACACAGCTAACCCTAACTACAGTGCTGGACACAGCTAACTACAGTGCTGGACACAGCTAACCCTAACTACAGTGCTAGACACAGCTAACTACAGTGCTGGACACAGCTAACCCTAACTACAGTGCTAGACACAGCTAACCCTAACTACAGTGCTGGACACAGCTAACCCTAACTACAGTGCAGGACACAGCTAACCCTAACTACAGTGCTGGTCACAGCTAACCCTAACTACAGTGCTGGACACAGCTAACCCTAACTACAGTGCTGGACACAGCTAACCCTAACTACAGTGCTGGACACAGCTAACCCTAACTACAGTGCTGGACACAGCTAACCCTAACTACAGTGCTGGACACAGCTAACCCTAACTACAGTGCTGGACACAGCTAACCCTAACTACAGTGCTGGACACAGCTAACCCTAACTACAGTGCTGGACATAGCTAACCCTAACTACAGTACTGGACACAGCTAACCCTAACTACAGTACTGGACACAGCTAACCATAACTACAGTGCTGGACACAGCTAACCCTAACTACAGAACTGGACACAGCTAACCCTAACTACAGTACTGGACACAGCTAACCCTAACTACAGTGCTGGACACAGCTTACCCTAACTACAGAACTGGACACAGCTAACCCTAACTACAGTACTGGACACAGCTAACCCTAACTACAGAACTGGACACAGCTAACCCTAACTACAGTACTGGACACAGCTAACCCTAACTACAGTACTGGACACAGCTAACCCTAACTACAGTACTGGACACAGATATTTGAAGGCTGCTTTACAACAACATTTAGCGTCACTCTACAGTACATATTCTCAGTTTATTTCCTCAACAACATCTTGGGCCTCAACAGTAATCTGCTGCTACAGTCAGAAGTGTAGTAAGTCTACCCCGGGGCTACATTCTTTAACACGGTTTGCTCCGTGACGTGGGAGGAATGTTTACTCTGACAGTACAGGTGGTGGTAGAAACGTCACCCATAGGGTTAGGATGGCGACGGTCCCATTCCACAGTGAGGCAGGACTGCGTCTGAAATGGCACCCTAGTGAACTACTTTTAAGAAGGGAGAATAGGACGCCATTTCAGACGCAGTCAGTGACGTAGTGCACATAGAAATTACTTTTGCAGTTTAAGTTCCCAAGTTAAAATGGGTTTCCATCGCGTTTTTCAATTCTACCGATGGTTTTGTCAACTTTGGTCTTGGCACGTGCGCTCTGGCCAACAGCTCGCAGATACAATGCGGGTAGGCTAGCCTACATGATGAGATTATTATGGATAAGACCTAGATTATTTTTATTTGTCAAACGGCAGCCAAGCATTGAAGCATCGATCATGTCACCAGAATAAGACCCTCGATATTTATTGGAAATGAGCATTAAGCTCATCACCGTGCACTTTCACCACCCTGTGAAGTTCATCATAACTTATTTTATATGTAGCCTAATAAACTGAATGCTTTTCCGAGTCGCAGTGGGAGGACCACACAGCATATCATCGCAGGACTCAAAGTTTACTTCCATATGATGGTTATTATATCAATATTTTTGCATAAAGGCGTTTCCACCGCCATTTCTAACATAATACATTTTACCAACACAAAAAGATCCCACCAAGTTGAATAAACAAATTGTCTGTTGACAAATATGAAATTGTACCGACGTCTTGTTTCCATCAGCCCGGTAGTGACCTTTTTCAAGCGTCAAGTAATTCATCCTCATGAAATGGTTGGATGGAAACCTCAGGAGGCCATTTTGGCTCAACAGCTCCCCCAGAGGCAAAAGCTCTGTAGAGTATCTTTAACTCACCTGATGGTCAGGTAGCAATTGTTCAGGTTCCCAACAGCAAAGTAGTCAGCTGCTACTACTATGTCGATACCGTAGGGGAATGTGCCCTGGAGAGAGAGGGATCAGATCTATGGTTTTACTTATGTACCAAGAGAACAGTGTTTCAGTGTGACCGGCAGGGTTCGAACCCAGGTCTCCTGTTAGACCGCTGTGCTAAAGCCTATGCATTAGACCAGGGAGCTAACACAAATCTCCAGGTCTCAGGCAAAAACACCTGTGTCCATCAGTAAACCCATGGTGTACGCTATCAGCCACAATGAATGATATGAACAGTTGAATGATATGAGCAGTTGAACAATATGAAATCCCAATGGTAATCACATTTTGATAACTAGTCACTAGATCTGATGCCCAGCTTGGTAAGTGCTGGCGGCACACAAAGCATATTAATCTATGCCTGTGGCCAAGTCAGTGTAGGCATCTCTTGATCAGCACATAATGTCATTTTTCTGGCAGTTGTTGATCTGTTTAAAGGACTTTGGTGACAGTCAGGGCACGTTACAGTTAGACCTGGATGGCAAGTGATCATTACAACCAGTTGTTGATCTGTTTAAAGGACTTTGGTGACAGTCAGGGCACGTTACAGTTAGACCTGGATGGTAGGTGATCATTACAACCAGTTGTTGATCTGTTTGAAGGACTTTAGTGACAGTCAGGGCACGTTACAGCTAGACCTGGATGGTAGGTGATCATTACAACTCTAATTTACTGTGTATCATAGCATTAGTCATGTAATAATAACTTATGGTTTTGGTAACTGGGTTCACAAACCTGTCTTCCCACATTCTCCTGGAAGGCAGCCTGGGAGAGAAGGGAGAACAACAGAGAGTTAGAAGTTAGATTATAGTCAGTAGTGAGATCTGACAGAAATGACAGGGTTAGAGTCAAAGAGACAGAAGTTAGATTATAGGCAGTAGTGAGATCTGACAGAAATGACAGGGTTAGGGTCAATTCAGGTAATCCAGGAAGTTAATAAAAATTCAATTCATGAATAAATAAATAAAATGTCCCATTATTTTCAATGATGTTTTTTAAATGTATTAATTGAATTTCAATTAATTCCCTGGATTTATTGAATTGAAAACGGAGAGCGAGAGAGCGAGAGAGAGAGAGAGCGAGAGAGACAGCGAGCGAGAGAGAGCGAGAGAGACAGCGAGAGAGAGAGAGACAGCGAGAGAGAGAGAGAGAGAGACAGCGAGCGTGAGAGAGACAGCGAGCGCGAGAGACAGCGAGCGCGAGAGAGACAGCGAGCGAGAGAGAGAGCGAGAGCAAGAGAGAGAGAGAGAGAGAGAGAGAGAGAGCGAGAGCGACAGCGCGAGAGAGAGAGAGAGAGAGAGAGAGAGGTCACTCACTGACGCAGCTCTACGACAGTTGATGTTTCGGTCAAACACAGCAGTGATCACCAGAGCACTGAGAAGACAGGGAGGGAGGGACACAAATTGATGGACAGGTAAACATCCACTGATACACAGGCAGGGAATGTATTTACTACCTTTATGGTAGTGGGTATTGGGCCACAGTGAAGTCATTGCTATGATCAGACAGGAGAGAACCCTTGAAGATCACCCAAGTTTGACCTTGTGGTTGTTGATAAAAGCATTATGAACTACTAAGCTACCACTCAAGTAAAGCGTTAGCCAGTTTCTTGGTTGACCTTGTGGTTGTTGATAAAAGCATTATGAACTACAAAGCTACCACTCTACACACTTTTTTTTGGGGGGGATGGATCAGCTTAATATTGCAGATAGATTGTATCTTCTATCAATGTAATTGTCTGCATCACTTCCAATCCCCCATGTTTTTTTTATATATATACTCCCCTTTATTACTTTTCAACCCCGCCATCCTTTCCCTACTTGGAGTAAATTAGTGAACAACAATGCCCAGGCCTCTACTTCCGGTCTATACTTACTATCTACACCTTATGGACACAGTTAATTTTACAATAATTCTATTATATATATATATATACAGTGGGGAAAAAAAGTATTTAGTCAGCCACCAATTGTGCAAGTTCTCCCACTTAAAAAGATGAGAGAGGCCTGTAATTTTCATCATAGGTACACGTCAACTATGACAGACAAAATGAGAAAAAACATTCCAGAAAATCACATTGTAGGATTTATAATGAATTTATTAGCAAATTATGGTGGAAAATAAGTATTTGGTCAATAACAAAAGTTTCTAAATACTTTGTTATATACCCTTTGTTGGCAATGACACAGGTCAAACGTTTTCTGTAAGTCTTCATAAGGTTTTCACACACTGTTGCTGGTATTTTGGCCCATTCCTCCATGCAGATCTCCTCTAGAGCAGTGATGTTTTGGGGGCTATCGCTAGCAACACAGACTTTCAACTCCCTCCAAAGATTTTCTATGGGGTTGAGATCTGGAGACTGGCTAGGCCACTCCAGGACCTTGAAATGCTTCTTACGAAGCCACTCCTTCGTTGCCCGGGCGGTGTGTTTGGGATCATTGTCATGCTGAAAGACCCAGCCACATTTCATCTTCAATGCCCTTGCTGATGGAAGGAGGTTTTCACTCAAAATCTCACGATACATGGCCCCATTCATTCTTTCCTTTACACGGATCAGTCGTCCTGGTCCCTTTGCAGAAAAACAGCCCCAAAGCATGATGTTTCCACCCCCATGCTTCACAGTAGGTATGGTGTTCTTTGGATGCAACTCAGCATTATTTTCCTCCAAGTTGAGTTTTTACCAAAAAGTTCTATTTTGGTTTCATCTGACCATATGACATTCTCCCAATCCTCTTCTGGATCATCCAAATGCACTCTAGCAAACTTCAGACGGGCCTGGACATGTACTGGCTTAAGCAGGGGGACACGTCTTGTACTGCAGGATTTGAGTCCCTGGCGGCGTAGTGTGTTACTGATGGTAGGCTTTGTTACTTTGGTCCCAGCTCTCTGCAGGTCATTCACTTGGTCCCCCCGTGTGGTTCTGGGATTTTTGCTCACCGTTCTTGTGATCATTTTTACCCCGCGGGATGAGATCTTGCGTGGAGCCCCAGATCGAGGGAGATTATCAGTGGTCTTGTATGTCTTCCATTTCCTAATAATTGCTCCCACAGTTGATTTCTCCAAACCAAGCCGCTTACCTATTGCAGATTCAGCCTTCCCAGCCTGGTGCAGGTCTACAATTTTGTTTCTGGTGTCCTTTGACAGCTCTTTGGTCTTGGCCATAGTGGAGTTTGGAGTGTGACTGTTTGAGGTTGTGGACAGGTGTCTTTTATACTGATAACAAGTCCAAACAGGTGCCATTAATACAGGTAACGAGTGGAGGACAGAGGAGCCTCTTAAAGAAGAAGTTGCAGGTCTGTGAGAGCCAGAAATCTTGCTTGTTTGTAGGTGACCAAATACTTATTTTCCACCATAATTTGCAAATAAATTCATTAAAAATCCTACAATGTGATTTTCTGGATTTTTTTTCCTCAATTTGTCTGTCATAGTTGACGTGTACCTATGATGAAAATTACAGGCCTCTCTCATCTTTTTAAGTGGGAGAACTTGCACAATTGGTGGCTGACTAAATACTTTTTTTCCCCACTGTATATATATATATTTTAAAAAATTGCTCCTGAACTTCTTCTACTCTCAACCTCTCCGATCATTTTCATGATGTCCATCCGGTTTGCTTCTATATGCCATATCTTTCTAACTGTGCTCTTTCCCAAAAGCTCCCAACATACAACCTATATACTTATTATGGACACAGTATGCTTACATTATGAGCTATCTTTGTTATTATTTGTTGTTATTTGTTATTAGTCCCATCCTTCAACTCTATTCAATACCTCCCATCTATCTCTTAACACCATCCATATAGGATTTCTATTTGCCATATATATTTCAACCGTTCTGTGATGTTTTACAAAAGTTCTGAACCTTTCTATTCTCATTGCTTCTACAGATTGTGAATTAAAAATAAACATTTTTGCTAAAAGTATTATTATATTATTGATCGATTGACTATGACTTTTCAGATCACCCAGTAATGCGATCTGCAAGGTTAGCTCCAGGTAAATATTGCAATCCTTTAGCCATTCCTGGACCTGTGTCCAAAAACAAGCTACAAATGGACAGAACCAAAACAAATGATCTAATGATTCTGTCTCTTCACAGCAAAATCTGCAGAGCTGGGAAGATTGTATCCCCCATATAAATAACATTCTATTGGTAGCAAGAATTTTATATAATAATTTAAATTGAAAGATTCAAATTTTTGAATCCGGTGTCGTTTTGCGTGTCAGTTCATAAACACTATGCCATGGGATCGGTACGTCAAAAATCTCTTCCCAACTATTTTGCAATCTATATGGGACGGCTGTCAATCCTTTGGTCCTTAAGTGAAACTGATATACTTTTTTATTTATCACAGTTTTCCTTAACCAATTATGTTCTTTAATGCAAGGCCGACAGACAAGTTCCTTACTTTCTCCCCCTTCCACTTTCCGCTTCCACTTTTGCGGTAAGGCTGCAATTATTTGGTTGTAATTTTGGGTAGAGCAGACATTTCCATATGGTTTTGTTAGCTGCATTTGCGACATAACTCCACTAGTCCTACCGATGATATCATTTACGAAGATTATACCTTTTTTAAACATTCTGTCAAAAAATAAAGGTTTTTTGTCAATTAGTATATTTGAATTTAACCACAATATTTGTTGCATTATTTGTTCTGTCTTTTCTGGAGGATTATATTGAAATTGCAACCAACTTTCTATGGCTTGTTTTAGAAATAGTGATATTTGGGAGATGATTTCCTTTTCAAATAACTGCAAATGAGTTGTTGTAATCTGAATAAAGGGAAAAATGCCTTTCTTGAACATTGGGTGAGACAATCTTACTAATTTGCTTGAGAACCAGTTCGGATTTAAGTATAACTTTTGTATGACTGAAGCTTTTAGTGATAGGTCTAATGCTTTAATATTTAATAATTTCTGTCCTCCGAATTCATATTCATTATATAAATATGCCCTTTTAATTTTGTCTGGCTTGCCGTTCCAAATAAAATTGAATATTTTTTTCTCATAGAATTTAAAAAACTGTTCGCTAGGCGTAGGCAAGACCATAAGCAAATAGGTAAACTGGGATAATACTAAAGAGTTAATCAGGGTGATTTTTCCACAAATGGACAGGTATTTTCCTTTCCATGGTAGTAAGATCTTGTCTATTTTTGCTAACTTTCTATTAAAATGTAATGAAGTGAGATCATTTATTTCCTTTGGGATATGTATTCCGAGTATATCCACATCACCATCAGACCATTTTATTGGTAAACTACATGGCAATGTAAAAATTGTATTTTTTAGTGATCCAATACGTAATATAGTACATTTGTCATAATTTGGTTGTAATCCAGAGAGGTTAGAAAATGTATCTAGATCCTCTGAGGCTGTGGAGGGATTCTAGTTGTGGATTTAAAAGAAAACATGAATCATCAGCGTACAATGACACCTTTGTTTTTAAGCCCTGGATTTCTAATCCTCTTATATTATTATTGGATCTGATTTTAATAGCTAACATCTCGATGGCCACAATAAATAGATATGCCGATAGTGGACAACCTTATTTCACTCTTCTTGACAGTTTAAAACTTTCTGAGAAATAGCCATTATTTACTATTTTACACCTAGGGTTACTATACATGATTTTGACCCATTTTATAAGAGATTCTCCAAAATTGAAATGCTCCAGGCATTTATATATAAACCCCAGTCGAACTTTATCAAATGCCTTTTCGAAGTCTGCTATGAATAGCAGGCCTGGTTTCCCATATTTTCCATAGTGTTCTATTGTTTCCAATACTTGCCTTATATTATCTCCAATGTATCGCCCCTGTAAAAAACCTGTCTGATTAGAATGAATAATATCCGACAATACCTTTTTAATTCTATGCGCTATACATTTTGCTAGAATTTTTGCATCACAACACTGAAGTGTAAGGGGCCTCCAATTTTGTAAATGGACTGGATCTTTATATTTTCCACTTGTATCCTGTTTCAGTAATAATGAGATCTTCTTCTTGAGTGTCAGATAATCTACCATTTACATAGGAGTGGTTAAAACATGCTAATAACGGTCCTCTTAGTATATCAAAAAAGGTTTGGTATACCTCGACTGGTATGCCATCCAACCCTGGAGTTTTCCCAGACTTAAAGTCTTTAATTGCATCCAGAAGTTCCTCCTCTGTAATTTCACCTTCACATGAGTCTTTCTGTGTGGCTGTTAATTTGACATTATCAATAGAAAAAAAATCTCTACAATTAGCTTCAGTTAGAGGAGATGGAGGCAACTGAAAAGAAAACATATGCTTAAAGTACTTTGTTTCTTCCTTCAAAATATAATTTGGTGAATTATGGGTGACTCCGTCAATTGTAACCAGTTTCATTAAGTTCTTTTTGGTAGCATTCCTATGTTGAAGATCAAAAAATAATTTTGTGCATTTTTCCCCATATTCCATCCAGTTTGCTTTATTTTTATAATATATTACACTTGATCTTTCTTGAATAAGTTTCTCCATTTCTTTTTGTTTTTCCTCTAAGTTACAGTTTTTATTGCCATCTATCTGTTCTGTTAGACTTTCTATTTCTTTTCTTAGTATAAACTCTTTTGACCTAAATTGCTTTTGTTTTCGAGATGAGTACTGAATTGCATGGCCTCTAAAGGCACATTTAAAGGTGTCCCATACAATAAGGGGATTCGCTGTACCTATGTTATGTTGGAAAAAGTCAGTTATAAATTCCTTTGTTCTAATTATAAATAAATTATCATCCAATAGGCTTTGATTAAATTTCCAATATCCTCGCCCACGTGGAAATTCAGTAAGAGTAATGTATATGCCTATTACAGTGGGGAAAAAAATTATTTAGTCAGCCACCAATTGTGCAAGTTCTCCCACTTAAAAAGATGAGAGAGGCCTGTAATTTTCATCATAGGTACACGTCAACTATGACAGACAAATTGAGAAAAAAATATCCAGAAAATCCCATTGTAGGATTTTTAATGAATTTATTTGCAAATTATGGTGGAAAATAAGTATTTGGTCACCTACAAACAAGCAAGATTTCTGGCTCTCACAGACCTGTAACTTCTTCTTTAAGAGGCTCCTCTGTCCTCCACTCGTTACCTGTATTAATGGCACCTGTTTGAACTTGTTATCAGTATAAAAGACACCTGTCCACAACCTCAAACAGTCACACTCCAAACTTCACAATAGCCAAGACCAAAGAGCTGTCAAAGGACACCAAAAACAAAATTGTAGACCTGCACCAGGCTGGGAAGACTGAATCTGCAATAGGTAAGCAGCTTGGTTTGAAGAAATCAACTGTGGGAGCAATTATTAGGAAATGGAAGACATACAAGACCACTGATAATCTCCCTCGATCTGGGGCTCCACGCAAGATCTCACCCCGTGGGGTCAAAATGATCACAAGAACGGTGAGCAAAATTCCCAGAACAACACAGGGGGACCTAGTGAATGACCTGCAGAGAGCTGGGACCAAAGTAACAAAGCCAACCATCAGTAACACACTACGCCGCCAGGGACTCAAATCCTGCAGTGCGAGACGTGTCCCCCTGCTTAAGCCAGTACATGTCCAGGCCCGTCTGAAGTGCATTTGGATGATCCAGAAGAGGATTGGGAGAATGTCATATGGTCAGATGAAACCAAAATATAACTTTTTTGGTAAAAACTCAACTCATCATGTTTGGAGGACAAAGAATGCTGAGTGCATCCAAAGAACACCATACCTACTGTGAAGCATGGGGTTGGAAACATCATGCTTTGGGGCTGTTTTTCTGCAAAGGGACCAGGACGACTGATCCGTGTAAAGGAAAGAATGAATGGGGCCATGTATCGTGAGATTTTGAGTGAAACCCTCCTTCCATCAGCAAGGGCATTGAAGATGAAACGTGGCTGGGTCTTTCAGCATGACAATGATTCCAAACACACCGCCCGGGCAACGAAGGAGTGGCTTCGTAAGAAGCATTTCAAGGTCCTGGAGTGGCCTAGCCAGTCTCCAGATCTCAACCCCATAGAAAATCTTTGGAGGGAGTTGAAAGTCTGTGTTGCCCAGCGACAGCCCCAAAACATCACTGCTCTAGAGGAGATCTGCATGGAGGAATGGGCCAAAATACCAGCAACAGTGTGTGAAAACCTTGTGAAGACTTACAGAAAACGTTTGACCTGTGTCATTGCCAACAAAGGGTATATAACAAAGTATTGAGAAACTTTTGTTATTGACCAAATACTTATTTTCCACCATCATATGCCAATAAATTCATAAAAATCCTACAATGTGATTTTCTGGATATTTTTTTCTCATTTTGTCTGTCATAGTTGACGTGTACCTATGATGAAAATTACAGGCCTCTCTCATCTTTTTAAGTGGGAGAACTTGCACAATTGGTGGCTGACTAAATACTTTTTTTCCCCACTGTATATGATGGTCCGACCGCATTCTGTCCCCTATCAACACTTTTTTTTTACTTTTGGTGCCAACGAGAATGAGATAAGAAAGTCAAGACGACTAGCTTGATTGAGTCTCCACCATGTATATCTCACTAGATCAGTATATTTAAGCCTCCATATACAGTGGGGAAAATAAGTATTTAGTCAGCCACCAATTGTGCAAGTTCTCCCACTTAAAAAGATGAGAGAGGCCTGTAATATTCATCATAGGTACACGTCAACTATGACACACAAAATGAGAAAAAAAAAATCAAGAAAATCACATTGTAGGATTTGTAATGAATTTATTTGCAAATTATGGTGGAAAATAAGTATTTGGTCAATAACAAAAGTTTCTCAATACTTTGTTATATACCCTTTGTTTGTTTTTGTTATTCTTTTTTTTATATATTTTTTGTCATTTTTTATTTTTATTTATTTATTGTGGGGAATGGATCAGCTTAATATTGCAGATAGATTGTATCTTCTATCAATGTAATTGTCTGCATCACTTCCAATCCCCCATGTTTTTTTTCTTTTTTATATATATACTCCCCTTTATTACTTTTCAACCCCACCATCCTTTTCCTACTTGGAGTAAATTAGTGAACAACAATGCCCAGGCGTCTACTTCCGGTCTATACTTACTATCTACACCTTATGGACAGAGTTCATTTTACAATAATTCTATTATATATATATATATTATTTTTTTTTGCTCCTGAACTTCTTCTACTCTCAACCTCTCCGATCATTTTCATGGTGTCCATCCGGTTTGCCATATCTTTCTAACTGTGCTCCTTCCCAAAAGCTCCCAACATACAACCTATATACTTATTATGGACACAGTATGCTTACATTATTAGCTATCTTTGTTATTATTTGTTGTTATTTGTTATTAGTCCCATCCTTCAACTCTATTCAATACCTCCCATCTATCTCTTAACACCATCCATATAGGATTTCTATTTGCCATATATATTTCGACCGTACTGTGATGTTTTACAAAAATTCTGAACCTTTCTATTCTCATTGCTTCTACAGATTGTGAATTAAAAATAAACATTTTTGCTAAAAGTATTATTATATTATTGATTGATTGACTATGACTTTTCAGATCACCCAGTAATGCTATCTGCAAGGTTAGTTCCAGGTAAATATTGCAATCCTTTAGCCATTCCTGGACCTGTGTCCAAAAACAAGCTACAAATGGACAGAACCAAAACAAATGATCTAATGATTCTGTCTCTTCACAGCAAAACCTGCAGAGCTGGGAAGATTGTATCCCCCATATAAATAACATTATATTGGTAGCAAGAATTTTATATAATAATTTAAATTGAAAGATTCAAATTTTTTGAATCCGGTGTCGTTTTGCGTGTCAGTTCATAAACACTATGCCATGGGATCGGTACGTCAAAGATCTCTTCCCAACTATTTTGCAATCTATATGGGACGGCTGTCAATCCTTTGGTCCTTAAGTGAAACTGATATACTTTTTTATTTATCACAGTTTTCCTTAACCAATGATGTTCTTTAATGCAAGGCCGACAGACAAGTTCCTTACTTTCTCCCCCTTCCACTTTCCTCTTCCACTTTTGCGGTAAGGCTGCAATTATTTGGTTGTAATTTTGGGTAGAGCAGACATTTCCATATGTTTTTGTTAGCTGCATGTGCGACATAACTCCACCAGTCCTACCGATGATATCATTTACGAAGATTATACCTTTTTTAAACATTCTGTCAAAAAATAAAGGTTTTTTGTCAATTAGTATATTTGAATTTAACCACAATATTTGTTGCATTATTTGTTCTGTCGTTTCTGGAGGATTAATTGTATACCCTTTGTTGGCAATGACACAGGTCAAACGTTTTCTGTAAGTCTTCACAAGGTTTTCACACACTGTTGCTGGTATTTTGGCCCATTCCTCCATGCAGATCTCCTCTAGAGCAGTGATGTTTTGGGGCTGTCGCTGGGCAACACAGACTTTCAACTCCCTCCAAAGATTTTCTATGGGGTTGAGATCTGGAGACTGGCTAGGCCACTCCAGGACCTTGAAATGCTTCTTACGAAGCCACTCCTTCATTGCCCGGGCGGTGTGTTTGGGATCATTGTCATGCTGAAAGACCCAGCCACGTTTCATCTTCAATGCCCTTGCTGATGGAAGGAGGTTTTCACTCAAAATCTCACGATACATGGCCCCATTCATTCTTTCCTTTACACGGATCAGTCGTCCTGGTCCCTTTGCAGAAAAACAGCCCCAAAGCATGATGTTTCCACCCCCATGCTTCACAGTAGGTATGGTGTTCTTTGGATGCAACTCAGCATTCTTTGTCCTCCAAACACGACTGAGTTGAGTTTTTACCAAAAAGTTCTATTTTGGTTTCATCTGACCATATGACATTCTCCCAATCCTCTTCTGGATCATCCAAATGCACTCTAGCAAACTTCAGACGGGCCTGGACATGTACTGGCTTAAGCAGGGGGACACGTCTGGCACTGCAGGATTTGAGTCCCTGGCGGCGTAGTGTGTTACTGATGGTAGGCTTTGTTACTTTGGTCCCAGCTCTCTGCAGGTCATTCACTAGGTCCCCCCGTGTGGTTCTGGGATTTTTGCTCACCGTTCTTGTGATCATTTTGACACCACGGGGTGAGATCTTGCGTGTAGCCCCAGATCGAGGGAGATTATCAGTGGTCTTGTATGTCTTCCATTTCCTAATAATTGCTCCCACAGTTGATTTCTTCAAACCAAGCTGCTTACCTATTGCAGATTCAGTCTTCCCAGCCTGGTGCAGGTCTACAATTTTGTTTCTGGTGTCCTTTGACAGCTCTTTGGTCTTGGCCATAGTGGAGTTTGGAGTGTGACTGTTTGAGGTTGTGGACAGGTGTCTTTTATACTAATAACAAGTTCAAACAGGTGCCATTAATACAGGTAACGAGTGGAGGACAGAGGAGCCTCTTAAAGAAGAAGTTACAGGTCTGTGAGAGCCAGAAATCTTGCTTGTTTGTAGGTGACCAAATACTTATTTTCCACCATAATTAGCAAATAAATTCATTAAAAATCCTACAATGTGATTTTCTGGATTTTTTTCCTCATTTTGTCTGTCATAGTTGACGTGTACCTATGATGAAAATTACAGGCCTCTCTCATCTTTTTAAGTGGGAGAACTTGCACAATTGGTGGCTGACTAAATACTTTTTTCCCCCACTGTATCTACTAGTTCTAATGTATCCATGACATTCACAATTTCCTTAAGAGCATGTGGGTGATTGTTTGTGGTGTGATTTCCTTTACGGTCCATTGAGCTATTTAAAACAGTATTATAATCCCCCACCATAATAATATTGTCTTGAATTGCTTGCAGGGTTGATAATTTATTATATATATTGTCAAAGAATTGTGGATCATCATTATTTGGTCCGTAAAGGTTAATGAGACATATCTGTTTATGGTCCAATAACATATTTAAAATAATCCATCTACCTTGTGTATCTATTTGGATAATTTGCACATTCGGATCGAAATTACTATTAATTAATATCATCACCCCTTTTGAATTTCTTTGCCCATGGGAGAAGTATATTTCGACCTTGTGGTTGTTGATAAAAGCATTATGAACTACTAAGCTACCACTCAAGTAAAGTGTTGGCCAGTTTCTTAGTCGACCAACTGAAGAAAAACGACCTAATCTGTACTGAGAACCAAAACTCAACAAGTTGACGACGTGCCAACAACAACCTGAAGTAACCTATGATTACATCTGACTCTGGGGGACCCTCCCGTAGTCACCGACTCTGGGGGACCCTCCCGTAGTCACCGACTCTGGGGGACCCTCCCGTAGTCACCGACTCTGGGGGACCCTCCCGTAGTCACCGACTCTGGGGGACCCTCCCGTAGTCACCGACTCTGGGGGACCCTCCCGTAGTCACCGACTCTGGGGGACCCTCCCGTAGTCACCGACTCTGGGGGACCCTCCCGTAGTCACCGACTCTGGGGGACCCTCCCGTAGTCACCGACTCTGGGGGACCCTCCCGTAGTCACCGACTCTGGGGGACCCTCCCGTAGTCACCGACTCTGGGGGACCCTCCCGTAGTCACCGACTCTGGGGGACCCTCCCGTAGTCACCGACTCTGGGGGACCCTCCCGTAGTCACCGACTCTGGGGGACCCTCCCGTAGTCACCGACTCTGGGGGACCCTCCCGTAGTCACCGACTCTGGGGGACCCTCCCGTAGTCACCGACTCTGGGGGACCCTCCCGTAGTCACCGACTCTGGGGGACCCTCCCGTAGTCACCGACTCTGGGGGACCCTCCCGTAGTCACCGACTCTGGGGGACCCTCCCGTAGTCACCGACTCTGGGGGACCCTCCCGTAGTCACCGACTCTGGGGGACCCTCCCGTAGTCACCGACTCTGGGGGACCCTCCCGTAGTCACCGACTCTGGGGGACCCTCCCGTAGTCACCGACTCTGGGGGACCCTCCCGTAGTCACCGACTCTGGGGGACCCTCCCGTAGTCACCGACTCTGGGGACCCTCCCGTAGTCACCGACTCTGGGGGACCCTCCCGTAGTCACCGACTCTGGGGGACCCTCCCGTAGTCACCGACTCTGGGGGACCCTCCCGTAGTCACCGACTCTGGGGGACCCTCCCGTAGTCACCGACTCTGGGGGACCCTCCCGTAGTCACCGACTCTGGGGGACCCTCCCGTAGTCACCGACTCTGGGGGACCCTCCCGTAGTCACCGACTCTGGGGGACCCTCCCGTAGTCACCGACTCTGGGGGACCCTCCCGTAGTCACTGACTCTGGGGGACCCTCCCGTAGTCACTGACTCTGGGATCCTCCCGTAGTCACTGACTCTGGGACCCTCCTGTAGTCACTGATAGTGGTCTTTGATCACGCCGTTGACATCTCATCTCTTCTCTCTCTCCTTACAAATCATTCCACTATTTCTTTCCTCCTTCACAATCTCTTTCTGTCCTCCCTCTAAGTGTTATAGGAAGGTGTAGGTGTGTGAACTAGGCTGCTGAGGGATACTCAGTCCCTCTGACAGCCAGCCAGCCAGGCAGCCAGCCAGGTAGGGAGGGAGAAACTGCCCCAGGCTCTGTTTGCTCTCCCACTGTTCTCTCTGTCCCTGGACACTAACCTGACTAACTCTGTTCTCTCTGTCCCTGGACACTAACCTGACTAACTCTGTTCTCTCTGTCCCTGGACACTAACCTGACTAACTCTGTTCTCTCTGTGCCTGGACACTAACCCTAATCTGACTAACTCTGTTCTCTCTGTCCCTGGACACTAACCCTAACCTGACTAAATCTGTTCTCTCTGTCACTGGACACTAACCTGACTAAATCTGTTCTCTCTGTCCCTGGACACTAACCTGACTAAATATGTTGTCTCTGTCCCTGGACTCTAACCTGACTAACCACTCTGGTTTCAGTGAGCAACAGTCCACGGACTGGGGGGAGGAAAATAAAGAAAGAGATAGTTCCCGAGGACATCCTGCATCTTATCCTGAGTGACAGTGTCTAATAGTGACCAAGCACACCGTCTGTGTGCGTGCGTGTGCACACCCCCGTGTGTTCGTGACAACAAACGGTTGTGTTGCATGCAAACAGCACACTAAAGGAATAAAAATGTCATGAGGCCTTGATGAAATCAGGAGCAGGACCGAGCATGCCTGAGCCTCGCTACCAAACAGCCACCGAAACCAACCACGCCAGGCGAAACCTGGCAGGGCTGGCTGCAGGGCTGGGAATGAACAGGAGGCTGGTGTGTGTAGGGGGGGGCGTTCAAACTGACACTGCAGAGCTGATCTGCACAGTCACAGGGGCCCACAGGCCCACACACGTCCACGGAGGGAGGGGGGAGGGAGGAAGGGAGAGAAAGGGGGAGGGAAAGGGAGGGAGGGAGGGAGGGAGGGAGGGAGGGAGGGAGGGAGGGAGGGAGGGAGGGAGAGAAAGGAGGGAGGAGGAAGGAGAGAGGGAGGGAGGAGCAGGGCATCTAAATTAATGTGAACTTCTCTGCAGACACAGGTAGGAAAGGTGTGGAGTCATGCACAGCTTAGAGCTACACCTGATACCTGCACACACACAGAGATACCTGACTGACACCTGATACCTGAACCTGCACACACACAGAGATACCTGACTGACACCTGATACCTGAACACACACAGAGATACCTGACTGACACCTGATACCTGAATCTGCACACAGAGAGATACCTGACTGACACCTGAGACCTGAACCTGCACACACACAGAGATACCTGACTGACACCTGATACCTGAACCTGCACACACAGAGACACCTGACTGACACCTGATACCTGAACACACAGAGATACCTGACTGACACCTGAGACCTGAACACATACAGATATACCTGACTGACACCTGATACCTGAACCTGCACACACACAGAGACACCTGACTGACACCTGAGACGTGAACCTGCACACAGAGATACCTGACTGACACCTGATACCTGAACCTGCACACAGAGATGCCTGACTGACACCTGATACATGAACATACACAGAGATACCTGACTGACACATGATACCTGAACCTGCACACACAGAGATACCTGACTGACACCTGATACCTGCACACACACAGAGATACCTGACTGACACCTGATACCTGAACCTGCACACACAGAGATACCTGACTGACACCTGAGACCTGAACACACACAGAGATACCTGACTGACACCTGAGACCTGAACCTGCACACACACAGAGATACCTGACTGACACCTGATACCTGAACCTGCACACACACAGAGATACCTGACTGACACCTGATACCTGAACCCACACAGATACCTGACTGACACCTGATACCTGAACCTGCACACACACACACACACAGATACCTGACTGACACCTGATACCTGAACCCACATACAGATACCTGA
This sequence comes from Coregonus clupeaformis, assembly GCF_020615455.1. Taxonomy (NCBI): domain Eukaryota; kingdom Metazoa; phylum Chordata; class Actinopteri; order Salmoniformes; family Salmonidae; genus Coregonus; species Coregonus clupeaformis. Next base: position 64,150,264 of record NC_059198.1, read on the forward strand.
CTGACACCTGATACCTGAACCTGCACATACAGAGATACCTGACTGACACCTGAACCTGCACACACACACATACCTGACTGACACCTGATCACACACAGAGATACCTGACTGACACCTGAGACCTGCACACACACAGAGATACCTGACTGACACCTGAGACCAGAACCTGCACACAAACAGGAGATACCTGACTGACAACCAAGGCCCTCCACTCATCACTCTCTCCTCTCACCACTTCCTCCTCTCTTCTTCTCTCATCACTCTCTCCTCAGCATGGCAAGGAACACCCAGTCATCCACAGTAACATTAACACAAGACCTTCAGTCACCTTTAATCCTTTCAGGGACAAAGGAGCGTCTGCCTGCCTGTCTGCCTGCCAGTGAAATACAATAAGCCTGGACACCGCTCCAAACCAAACGAGTTAGACACGTAGTATGGCTTAACAGCCAGAGAGAGATGGTTTCATCATGCTGAGGTGTGGATGAGGAGCAGGCAGAGACAGAGGCTTGTGGTAATGACCACAGTACATACAATACGGATGTTACTGGGAACTATGATAATGACCACAGTACATACGATACTGATGTTGTTACTGGGAACTATGATCATGACCACAGTACATAAGATACTGTTGTTACTGGGAACTATGATAACGACCACATTACATACGATACTGTTGTTGTTACTGGGAACTATGATAATGACCACAGTACATACAATACTGTTGTTGTTACTGGGAACTATGATAATGACCACAGTACATACAATACTGTTGTTACTGGGAACTATGATAACGACCACAGTACATACGATACTGTTGTTGTTACAGGGAACTATGATCATGACCACAGTACATAAGATACTGTTGTTACTGGGAACTATGATAACGACCACAGTACATACAATACTGTTGTTACTGGGAACTATGATAATGACCACAGTACATACGATACTGATGTTGTTACTGGGAACTATGATCATGACCACAGTACATAAGATACTGTTGTTACTGGGAACTATGATAACGACCACATTACATACGATAATGTTGTTGTTACTGGGAACTATGATAATGACCACAGTACATACAATACTGTTGTTACTGGGAACTATGATAACGACCACAGTACATACGATACTGTTGTTACTGGGAACTATGATAACGACCACAGTACATATGATACTGTTGTTACTGGGAACTATGATAACGACCACAGTACATACGATACAGTTGTTGTTACTGGGAACTATGATAACGACCACAGTACATACGATACTGTTGTTGTTACTGGGAACTATGATAACGACCACAGTACATAATATACTGTTGTTGTTACTGGGAACTATGATCATGACCACAGTAAATAAGATACTGTTGTTACTGGGAACTATGATAACGACCACAGTACATACAATACTGTTGTTACTGGGAACTATGATAATGACCACAGTACATACGATACTGATGTTGTTACTGGGAACTATGATCATGACCACAGTACATAAGATACTGTTGTTACTGGGAACTATGATAACGACCACAGTACATACAATACTGTTGTTACTGGGAACTATGATAACGACCACAGTACATACGATACTGTTGTTGTTACTGGGAACTATGATAATGACCACAGTACATACGATACTGTTGTTACTGGGAACTATGATAACAACCACAGTACATACAATACTGTTGTTACTGGGAACTATGATAACGACCACAGTACATACGATACTGTTGTTGTTACTGGGAACTATGATCATGACCACAGTACATAAGATACTGTTGTTACTGGGAACTATGATAACGACCACAGTACATACGATACAGTTGTTGTTACTGGGAACTATGATAACCACCACAGTACATACGATAATGTTGTTGTTACTGGGAACTATGATAATGACCACAGTACATATGATACTGATGTTGTTACTGGGAACTATGATAACGACCACAGTACATAATATACTGTTGTTGTTACTGGGAACTATGATCATGACCACAGTAAATAAGATACTGTTGTTACTGGGAACTATGATAACGACCACAGTACATACAATACTGTTGTTACTGGGAACTATGATGATGACCACAGTACATACGATACTGATGTTGTTACTGGGAACTATGATCATGACCACAGTACATAAGATACTGTTGTTACTGGGAACTATGATAACGACCACATTACATACGATACTGTTGTTGTTACTGGGAACTATGATAATGACCACAGTACATACAATACTGTTGTTACTGGGAACTATGATAACGACCACAGTACATACGATACTGTTGTTGTTACTGGGAACTATGATAATGACCACAGTACATACGATACTGTTGTTGTTACTGGGAACTATGATAATGACCACAGTGCATACAATACTGTTGTTGTTACTGGGAACTATGATAACGAACACAGTACATACGATACTGTTGTTACTGGGAACTATGATAACGACCACAGTACATACAATACTGTTGTTACTGGGAACTATGATAACGACCACAGTACATACGATACTGTTGTTGTTACTGGGAACTATGATCATGACCACAGTACATAAGATACTGTTGTTACTGGGAACTATGATAACGACCACAGTACATACAATACTGTTGTTACTGGGAACTATGATAATGACCACAGTACATACGATACTGATGTTGTTACTGGGAACTATGATCATGACCACAGTACATAAGATACTGTTGTTACTGGGAACTATGATAACGACCACATTACATACGATACTGTTGTTGTTACTGGGAACTATGATAACGACCACAGTACATAAGATACTGTTGTTGTTACTGGGAACTATGATCATGACCACAGTACATAAGATACTGTTGTTACTGGGAACTATGATAACGACCACAGTACATATGATACTGTTGTTACTGGGAACTATGATAACGACCACAGTACATACGATACTGTTGTTGTTACTGGGAACTATGATAACCACCACAGTACATACAATACTGTTGTTGTTACTGGGAACTATGATAATGACCACAGTACATACAATACTGTTGTTACTGGGAACTATGATAATGACCACAGTACATACGATACTGATGTTGTTACTGGGAACTATGATCATGACCACAGTACATACAATACTGTTGTTACTGGGAACTATGATAACGACCACAGTACATAAGATACTGTTGTTGTTACTGGGAACTATGATCATGACCACAGTACATAAGATACTGTTGTTACTGGGAACTATGATAATGACCACAGTACATACAATACTGTTGTTACTGGGAACTATGATAATGACCACAGTACATACGATACTGATGTTGTTACTGGGAACTATGATCATGACCACAGTACATACAATACTGTTGTTACTGGGAACTATGATAACGACCACAGTACATACGATACTGTTGTTACTGGGAACTATGATAACGACCACAGTACATATGATACTGTTGTTACTGGGAACTATGATAACGACCACAGTACATACGATACTGTTGTTGTTACTGGGAACTATGATAACCACCACAGTACATACAATACTGTTGTTGTTACTGGGAACTATGATAATGACCACAGTACATAAGATACTGTTGTTACTGGGAACTATGATAATCAAACTTTAGACCATGCGTACACACTGTTTCTAGTGGGTGAAGTATTGCATAGCAAGAAAGCAGAAGTAGCCTAGTATTTATTTATTTTTATTTTACCTTTATTTAACTATGCAAGTCAGTTAAGAACAAATTCTTATTTACAATGACGGCCTACACCGGCCAAACCCGGACGACGCTGGAACAATTGTGCGCCGCCCTATGGGACTCCCAATCACGGCCGGTTGTGATACAGCCTGGAATCGAACCAGGGGGTCTGTAGTGACACCTCAAGCACTGAGATGCAGTGCCTTAGACCACTGCGCCACTCGGAAGCCCATAGCCTTGCGCAGATGGGAAATATACGATTACGCTCTTATTAACAAAAAAAACAACCGGTAGTTAAATATAATAACAAGATGCAATCATTTGTCGTTAGCGATAGAGCGAAAATCTAAAAAGATTCTTTGCATTCTAAAATAATTTGAAATAGGCGTCTACTCTGGGTGTACAAAACAATAGGAACACCTTCCTAATATTGAGTTGCCCCCCCCCCCCTTAACAAACCTCAATGTAGTGTCTGTTGTTTATGCTGCTGTGAACTACTATCATTAAGGACAATTCTAACGAGATCTTGAAGTGAAATGTCTTTGTTGGACTATATTTGAAACATTGTCATCTAAAAGCCCATGTTTAACCTTAGGCCAGAATCCTACCTTGAGATGTGCAAGTTTTCAAACAAATCTTCAATTGACATCAATTCATGAACTGAATTTCAATTCACTACCTGAATTGAGCGAATTAAAAAAGGAAATTGACCCCGAACCGGGGTCAGAGAGACAGAGGAGGATGATGAAGAAGTGTTACCAGGCGATCTGCGTGACGAAGGGCTTTAGCTCGGTGGGCTCGTAGGCCCTGGCAAACGCCCAGCAGACGTAGCAGGCTGCGTCCCGTACGTTAGAACCAACGCTACACGCTCCTCTCTTTTCATCATAGACCAGGGCCTTCAGGATCAGAGGCACCACTGGAGGGAGAGAGAGATATGAGAGAGAGATATATATGAGAGAGAGAGAGAGAGAGAGGTTAGACAGAGACAGAGAGAGAGACAACGCTAACATTTATAAAGAGTTCAGAAGTAGTGTACAGGCAGTTCATTATAACTTAATATGTACAGTGAGGGAAAAAAGTATTTGATCCCCTGCTGATTTTGTACGTTTGCCCACTGACAAAGACATGATCAGTCTATAATTTTAATGGTAGGTTTATTTGAACAGTGAGAGACAGAATAACAACAAAATAATACAGAAAAACGCATGTCAAAAATGTTATACATTGATTTGCATTTTAATGAGGGAAATAAGTATTTGACCCCTCTGCAAAACATGACTTAGTACTTGGTGGCAAAACCCTTGTTGGCAATCACAGAGGTCAGACGTTTCTTGTAGTTGGCCACCAGGTTTGCACACATCTCAGGAGGGATTTTGTCCCACTCCTCTTTGCAGATCTTCTCCAAGTCATTAAGGTTTCGAGGCTGACGTTTGGCAACTCGAACCTTCAGCTCCCTCCACAGATTTTCTATGGGATTAAGGTCTGGAGACTGGCTAGGCCACTCCAGGACCTTAATGTTCTTCTTCTTGAGCCACTCCTTTGTTGCCTTGGCCGTGTGTTTTGGGTCATTGTCATGCTGGAATACCCATCCAAGACCCATTTTTCAATGCCATGGCTGAGGGAAGGAGGTTCTCACCCAAGATTTGACGGTACATGGCCCCGTCCATTGTCCCTTTGATGCGGTGAAGTTGTCCTGTCCCCTTAGCAGAAAAACACCCCCAAAGCATAATGTTTCCACCTCCATGTTTCACGGTGGGGATGGTGTTCTTGGGGTCATAGGCAGCATTCCTCCTCCTCCAAACACGGCGAGTTGTTGATACCAAAGAGCTCGATTTTGGTCTCATCTGACAACAACACTTTCACCCAGTTCTCCTCTGAATCATTCAGATGTTCATTGGCAAACTTCAGACGGCCCTGTATATGTGCTTTCTTGAGCAGGGGGACCTTGCGGGCGCTGCAGGATTTCAGTCCTTCACGGCGTAGTGTGTTACCAATTGTTTTCTTGGTGACTATGGTCCCAGCTGCCTTGAGATCATTGACAAGATCCTCCCGTGTAGTTCTGGGCTGATTCCTCACCGTTCTCATGATCATTGCAACTCCACGAGGTGAGATCTTGCATGGAGCCCCAGGCCGAGGGAGATTGACAGTTATTTTGTGTTTCTTTCATTTGCGAATAATTGCACCAACTGTTGTCACCTTCTCACCAAGCTGCTTGGCGATGGTCTTGTAGCCCATTCTAGCCTTGTGTAGGTCTACAATCTTGTCCCTGACATCCTTGGAGAGCTCTTTGGTCTTGGCCATGGTGGAGAGTTTGGAATCTGATTGATTGATTGCTTCTGTGGACAGGTGTCTTTTATACAGGTAACAAGCTGAGATTAGGAGCACTCCCTTTAAGAGTGTGCTCCTAATCTCAGCTCGTTACCTGTATAAAAGACACCTGGGAGCCAGAAATCTTTCTGATTGAGAGGGGGTCAAATACTTATTCCCCTCCTTAAAATGCAAATAAATGTATAACATTTTTGACATGCGTTTCTGTATATTTTTTTTAAATTCTGTCTCTCACTGTTCAAATAAACCTACCATTAAAATTATAGACTGATCATTTCTTTTTTCTTTTTTTGGGGGGGTGTTAGATTAATTTGGATTTTAAGAATAATGACTAAAGGATTTTACCCCAAATACAGTATAAATGTTAGAATTATCATGTAGTGTCAACCCACTAACAGAGGGGGCGGTACAAAGGTGGGAGGAGTCAAGTCCAGGAGGTATAAAATCGTATGTTTGGGTCTTTGAAACCAGAGCTCTCACCATGAATAAAAATACAGATAAGACTTGTGAGTTGTGGACCTTGAATCATTGATGATTAAAACCAGAGCCTTACAACCTCTGGTAATGATTCAAGCTTAGGTTGAATTAGAGATAGAAATTCACATGACAGGGGGGAGAGAGACCTGCCATATATATTTTTTTTAATCAACAAGGTTACATAGACAGGTGGGACTCCTACCAAGATGCTTTATGAATACAGGCCAAGAAAGGAGCTGGATGACGGATCCAGAGAGCTTTCACAACTTCACCACCGCAGAATAATCAGTACAAAGGGACAGATTTCCATACAACATGTACTTTAGTTATTAATAATAAAGAGTTTGTTTTACTTTAGAGAAAGAAGAAAAACCAATGAAGCCTTCAGAGACGGATCACCCCGACATGCACATTATCCTTGCAGGAAAAAAGTCTCAAAATCAGGGGTAGACTGATCATTTCTTTGTCAGTGGGCAAACGTACAAAATCAGCAGGGGATCAAATACTTTTTTCCCTCACTGCAGGTCATCAATAAAGTGATATATAACTAATCTATTGAAATTGTGTGATTGCCATTTTGTTGGTGTAAGGTATACATAGCTGCATTACTACTGTTTTACTAAATCCATAAGTCCAATCACATCATAGCTTTCTCCATCTCCCCTGACAACAGTTTTATCACAATGGCAGTTTTATTGTTGTTCATGTGGGATTCTAAGTCATGTGACCTATTCAGAACGTCTTCCTCTCCTGGCCTCATTGGTTTACTTTAATGCAAGAGACTCAGTGACTGGTGGGATTAATAGTGTTGATGTAAACCAACACCTCTCACATCTTTTATTGCCAAGAGAGAAACCCTACGATAGTTTTCGCTACTGTGGTGGAATAAGCAACTTCAACTCCTATGACGGTGTACCGCAGGTAAACCTAGTGGGCAAAACTGGTTGAAATGATGTTGAAATGACGTTATTTCAACCAGTTTTACCCACAAGTTTCTGATACACACTACCTGAGAACTGGAGAGGGAAAAGCAGGGTGACATGACTCATCGGAAATGAAAGCTGATAACAGCCAAGAGTAAACTACTTAAGCCAAAACCACATTCAATGGCAGCAAATTTTGCGTGCTCTAGTAGAGAGCGTCAATTCACATACACTGTGTAGCGTATGCCAACTTAATGTCATGAGAGTCCATAATAAACAGTTGTATTTGTTGTGTTCGCTATGTACAGTGAATTCTGAAAGTATTCAGATCTTGACTTTTTCCACATTTTTGTTACGTTACAGCCTTATTCTAAAATGGATTAAATTTTTTATTTTTATCTATCCCACAATGACAAAGCAAAAACAGGTTTTTAGAAATTTTAGCAAATGTATTAAAAATTAAAAAAACGGAAATATGACATTTACATAAGTATTCAGACCCTTTACTCAGTGCTTTGTTGAAGCACTTGGCATTAATTTCTGCCTTGAGTGTTTTTGGGTATGCGCTACAAGCTTGGCACACCTGTATTTGGGGAGTTTCTCCCATTCTTCTCTGCAGATCCTCTCAAGCTCTGTCAGGTTGAATGGGGAGCGTTGCTGCACAGTTATTTTCAGGTCTCTCCAGAGACGCTCGATATGGTTCAAGTCCGGGTTTTGGCTGGGCCACTCAAGGACATTCAGAGACTTGTCCCGAAGCCACTCCTGCGTTGTCTTGGCTGTGTGGTTAGGGTTGTTGTCCTGTTGGAAGGTGAACCTTCGCCCCAGTCTGAAGCTCTGGAGCAGGTTTTCATCAAGGATCTCTCTATACTTTACTCGATTCATCTTTCCCTCAATCCTGACTCGTCTCCTAGTCCCAGTCGCTGAAAAACTCTGGAGCTCTGTCAGAGTGACCATCGGGTTCTTGGTCACCTCCCTGCACAAGGCCCTTCTCCCCTGATTGCCCAGTTTGGCCGGGTGGCCAGCCCTTTGAAGAGTCTTGGTGGTACCAAACTTCTTCCATTTAAGAATGATGGAGGCCACTGTGTTCTTGGGGACCTTCAATGCTGCAGAAATTTTTTGGTACACTTCCCCACATCTGTGCCTCGACACAATCCTGTCTCGGAACTCTACAGACAATTCCTTCGACCTCATGGCTTGGTTTTTGCTCTGACATGCAATGTCAACTGTGGGATCTTATACAGACAGGTGTGTACCTTTCCAAATCATGTCCAATCAATTTAATTTACCACAGGTGGACTCCAATCAAGTTGTAGAATCATCTCAAGGATGATTTATATTTACATTTATGTTACATTTACGTCATTTAGCAGACGCTCTTATCCAGAGCGACTTACAAATTGGTGCATTCACCTACATGATCAATGGAAACAGGATGCACATGAGCTCAATTTCGAGTCTCATATCAAAGGGTCTGAATACTGTAAATAAGGTATCTGTTTTTTATTTTTAATACATTTGCAAAAAAATCTAAAAACCTGTTTTTGCTTTGTCATTATGGCGTATTGTGTATAGATTGATGAGAGAAAAAATTTAATTAATCAATTTTAGAATAAGGCTGTAACGTAACAAAATGTGGAAAAAGTCAAGGGGTCTGAATACATTCCGAATGCACTGTAGGCCTATAAAGAATTTAGCTAGTCTCGTTTTTTCTACAGCAGTATTATCTCTAGAACGTTCCTTCAGTTTCCCAGTCGCAGCCTGCCTTTGCTATAAGCCTGTGCACGAAATCAACAAAAGGTAGGTAGGCATAAAGTTTCAAATATATACTATAGATACTGGCAGCTAAACGTATCAACACTAAATAGACACTTTTTAACTATGTCAATTCCAGACGTAACAATGCACAAGGGCAATTTATCCGCTCACTAGCAGCTTCGAGTAGAAACGAGAAATATAGACATGCTTTCTAATTTGAAGCACACGACGCCGTCGACAGCGTTGACGCTCGCTGCCCGTCTCTCTTTACTGTCATTTCACTACCGTGCATTTCTAATTCCAGCGTGTTCACTTGCGTAAAAAAACAACAACACTTTTGTTTGATTTGGGTTGACACTGAACATTATAAAGGCTGCCGCTGATATAAAGTCACAGGTAGAGCCAAACACCATTACCCTTATTTGCCTGGATGCAAATTACCTTTTCATTGCTACCAAATGTCTAACAACATCCTCGGAATGTTGTGGGAACTTCTGTTAAAGCACTTCTCTCTAACACACACACAGAGAGAGAGAGAGAGGTTTTCTCCCATCATATAAATGGTGGCTCAGGGCCTGAGTAATATTCAGCTAGGATGGATGTTGCCTGAGGGCCCGACTGATGCAGTTGGAGGCTACGCCCCCTCAGGGATCTACTGCTGCTGGAGAACACGCCCACTCAGGGCCCTACTGTTACTGTTAGGATAAAGTAGGCTCCGCCCCCTAGGTAGCTAGCCCAAGGTGACAGGACAGGCAAGACCTCACAGACAGGAAGTCAGATCAACACTTACCACAGACCAGGCAGCAGAGAGCACACACACATTTGGGACTCGGGACACTACTGGAGAGATTGGTACAGAACTACTGGCTGGTCCTCACAAACAGAGCAGGTAAGACCACTTTCTCACTACCTAACTACGACGGGTTTAACCGGCCAAGGGAAACGGCAGTTGGTGAATGCGATCGAGCTCTTCAGATCACGACAAGCAGTTATTTATTCCACATATCCAGCTTGAACGGTACCTTGTAACCTGTCTGTGGTTCAGTGTGTGCGGGTGTACATGTGAAGCTGAATCTACAGGTGTATTTGGGGTGAGGTGAGACTGTGCACCTGTTATGCCACCTGTTACCTGTGTTTTAATAACCTACTGCCTGCATGGTACTGACGGACGGACCCACAAACACGCCTGGCAATTAGCTCAACAGTCAACACTGGCTTGTTATGTCTGAGACAGAGGAAGTGGACCATAGGACGTGGAAATGATTAAAACATGTTGATGGTTTAGATTAACCAGATGTTCACTAAGAAAGAACACCTGGTAAGATATGGATGAGGGGGGGTTGAGTTGGGAAAGTTGGAAAACTATAAGAAAATTGAGTTGTTTCTGTGAGGGGCTTTGTATCTGGTAGACTATGAGTGTTGGTCATGTTCCAGATAATGAAAGCAAGATATTACAACTAAAAAGGTTTTCCAACCGATTTCTCTTCTTGAGAAGGGAGTGGCGTTCCGTTCTGCACCACACCTGGGCAGGAACCTGAGAGACGACTTCTTGCGACAGTGTGTGACGGAACAGTTCGGTCTCTTTAGGCGGAGCCCTGAACCGTGTGTTTGTGTGTGTGTGTGTGTGTGTCCTAAACCTGAAGACATGGCCTTAGGTGACAGCTCCTTCTCAAAGGAAAAAAATCGGAATTGTTATATATCCGTTAAACTGAGATGGTTCTCATTTGAATACCAGTTCCAATTTAGATGTGCATTAATGCCCTTTATTCTGGTGCTGGTGCATCTTAGCCAGTTTACTATGCGCACACACACATACATACACACTTTTCCCTGTAAGTAAGCCCCTGACTCCTGAGTAACAGTCTCTCCAGGAAGACCATGCTGTCAGAAGGCCAGGTAGATCTGGTGTGATGAGCTCCTCAGATAGCCTAGCTGCCTACTGCAATAGAGCTGTGCATAGAGCCCCGTATCGGCTGCATCCCGCTGCACTGCAGGCGTAGTCATGGGAAACAGGTGCCTTTCGGTTCCCACGCCTTCAGGCAGGCAGCGGAGAGTTTAGTGAGAGTGAGAGAGAGAGGAGCATGTCGCTACACGCCCTCCAGGTCGGCTAGGCTGGGTGAGGTCTATGATGCAGGTCTGCTAGACTGGGTGAGGTCTATGATTTTTTTCTAGACTTAACCAGCCACCCATGACAGTGATGGGTCTATGTAAAGAGACTTAACCAGCCACCCATGACAGTGATGGGTCTATGTAGAGAGACTTAACCAGCCACCCATGACAGTGATGGGTCTATGTAGAGAGACTTAACCAGCCACCCATGACAGTGATGGGTCTATGTAGCGAGACTTAACCAGCCACCCATGACAGTGATGGGTCTATGTAGCGAGACTTAACCAGCCACCCATGACAGTGATGGGTCTATGTAGAGAGACTTAACCAGCCACCCATGACAGTGATGGGTCTATGTAGCGAGACTTAACCAGCCACCCATGACAGTGATGGGTCTATGTAGCGAGACTTAACCAGCCACCCATGACAGTGATGGGTCTATGTAGCGAGACTTAACCAGCCACCCATGACAGTGATGGGTCTATGTAGAGAGACTTAACCAGCCACCCATGACAGTGATGGGTCTATGTAGAGAGACTTAACCAGCCACCCATGACAGTGATGGGTCTATGTAGAGAGACTTAACCAGCCACCCATGACAGTGATGGGTCTATGTAGCGAGACTTAACCAGCCACCCATGACAGTGATGGGTCTATGGAAATAACATACAGGTGGTTTGCATACTGTGAAAGTTGGACAGTTGTTCCTTGTTCCAAACATAACATACAGAGCAACGGTTAGTGGACTAGGTTAGTCTGAGTGCCTCTATACACACAGAGGCAGACCCTCACTACTATCTGTCCATCTGTCACAAGTTTGACTCAATTAATACTCCTAAATGTCATACTAGGATGCTTGGCTTGATCCGTTTTGGACAGATCCAGGTGTGTATATATATATATTTGTGGACTAGACTATATGTTTCACGACTTTAGGGAGGGATCTTGTTTCTTTGGCCTGAGCAGATAAAGGACACAGACAGAGGAGAGGAGAAGTCAGTGTAAACTAGCCTAACTACCCTCCTCCTCTCCTCTCCTCTCCTCTCCTCTCCTCTCCTCTCCTCTCCTCTCCTCTCCTCTCCTCTCCTCTCCTCTCCCTCTCCTCTCCTCTCCTCTCCTCTCCTCTCCTCTCCTCTCCTCTCCTCTCCTCTCCTCTCCTCTAGTTGAACCAGTTAAACTAGCCTATTAGCTATGTTAATCCTACTCAGTAAACGCTGTGAGAATGTGGTGTTAACAAACTTCAACAAAAGGATAATTAACAAAAGGTCCTAAAATACTAATATACCCTGACATTTCCTTAAAGAACATTAATGATGTAAAGAAACCACATTTCATTGTACACATAATGACATGATGTGAAGAAAGCATTATAAATGTATGTCAATGTACAGCACAACTAATCCATCAATCTGTTATCTCCTCCTCTTGTCTTTCCAGTGAAACTGCACACACACCAGATCCAAAATGCTCACCGTTCAGGAGCGCAAGCCCAAGAGGCCTCACTACATCCCACGGCCCCCAGGCAAGCCCTACAAGTACCAGTGTTTCCAGTGCCCCTTCACTTGCAACGAGAAGTCTCACCTCTTCAACCACATGAAGTATAACCTGTGTAAGAACTCCATATCACTGGTATCTCAGAAAGGGGGTCACACAGGGAGGCAGACCAAGACCCCTGGCCCTGCCAAGGACAAACTGTCATCTTTAACCCTGAAAGAGAACTCAGGCCCACTTCCTTTGAAGCGGGACATGACCCCTGAGGGTCACAGAGGAGGAGTGGAGAACAGGAGAGAAGAGAAGGAGGAGAGAGAGGAGGAGTGTGGGAGTCCAGTCAGGAAGGACATTCAGAGTGTGATCAAATCAGACACAAGGGAACTCAAAGAGGCCAAGGCTTTGCCACGCCCGTCAGCCTTCTTCCAAGTCACACCCAATCGGGAGAACCCAGAGGGCGGGCTAAAGTCGCCAAACAACCAATCAGAGGAGCCGTCTCTGACTCCGCCCATGCCATCATTCTATAACCCCACCTTCGCCTGGGGCCCAATGGCCGCAGCCTCCATGCCGCTGAAGCCCCTCCCACCGCACATAATACCCGAGTACCCTCCCTACCCGTTTCCCGATCGCCACCCGGCCCTCCACCCCCTCTACCAGCCCTACTTCATCCCAAGGATGCATCACCTTTCTGGGCCAAACTCCCAGACCTACCGGCCTACCTTCCTGGAGACCCCACAAAGAACTGTGATACCCCTGAACCCGGACCACTCCCACCCTTCTGACATCCCTCCGTATCCCTACAGATACGGTCTCCACCTGCCCTATGGCCTGTACCACCCCCCAGACCACCACCACCCCATCCCAGGCTCCAGGTACCTTCCTCTGGATGTGTACGGCCCAGGACCAGGCCCCGGCCTGGGACCTAGGGACTATGACTTCTACATCCACCCTAGGCTCCATGGTGAACCTCACAGTAGACCCACTGAGGAAGGGAACAGCCAGGGGGAGCAGAGCGGAGACAAGCCCATCAGACTAAGCCCCATGGAGGGGTGTTCTGCCTTGGGCTCCCCTGACAGACCCAGCCCTCCACACCCCTTCACCCAGAGAGACACTACTGAGGGTTCCAGATACACTGTCCTGGGGGAACCACAGCCTGTCAACCAATCAGGAGGACCAGAGCCAGCCTCTCAACCAATCAGAGTAGACGTGAACAAAGAGGACGCACCACAGAGCTTGTTGATGCAAGTGGGGACGAAGCACATGGAAAGAGGGTAAGCGATGATACAACATGCACAAGCATTCTCCTCACACACTGGTTCATGGTTCATTCAAATTCAAAGCTCTTTACCAGCCAAAACACCTAAAGCTCTAAATAGTCAATTCAAATGTATCATTGGATGTCTAATCGTATATGTCTAAGCATATTACATGTCTTCCATCCTCATTCAGGTCGGCAGCCGACAGCGCAGAGCCCTCCACCTCTGACGAAAGCAACGACTCCTCATCTGAACGAGATGAGGATGATGAGGTTGAAGATACTGAGGAAGATCTGATCCCCCTGAACCTCTCCAAAAAGGACCAGGAGTCTGACCTCCTCACCAGCAGGAGGAGCTGTCCTGAAACACGGCACACAGAGGAGGACCTGCCATTAAACCTCAGCCTTAGGGCCACACCAGGCAGTCCAGATCACTGCTCCAAAATGGCCGCCTCAAGAGGTTTTCAACGGGGCTCCAGCACAGATCATTGCTCCAAACTGGCCGCCTTAATCGCAGTGGGTCTCAGTCAACAGGGCTCCAGCCCAGCTCCCACCCAAACAGACAAGGAGCCCAGTGACCAACAGAGACAGACTGCAGCCCTGGCTCTCTGCCAGCTGGCTAGCTCCTCCTCCTCCTCCTCCTCCTCCTCCTCCAGCCTCCGCTCTACTGCAGCAGACAGCCTGTCAGTACGTCCAACACCAACAAACTCTGGCAGCCATAGCTGCCCCTGTCCCCCAACAACCACAGCCCTCGCCAGGGAGGTGAAACACACAACTTCAGGCCTCTCTAAGAAGGTCAAACAGGTACACACAGCCAAGGGCCAGGCTGAACAGTCTAGTGCCAAGGCTAGGGGGGTGAAGAGAGCTGCCAGGGGAGAGAGCCAGCTACCAGCCAGGGAAAACACCAAGCTTACAGCACCTCAGAAACAGAGACCGACTAAGAAGGCCAGGGTGGTGATGGAGACAGGAGGAGGGAGAGCACTGAGGAGGAGACCTCTCTGCTGCTGAACACTAAAGTGCCAGTTGAACCAATCCCCATTCACCTGGCACAGGCAGTCAACAGTGGCCCCCAGTCTAGGACCAGGATGTAAAGGAGCTGTACAGTTGAACCTCCATGGACCCTCCCCTGTCTGTCTATAGGATGATCAAATATTTACCAAACACTAAAAGCAAGACTCATGTTTTAAACCAACATGTCGTAGGCTATAGGGACTGGGGAAACCCTGTCAAAAACCTTCTCACCTGCACTGACTTGGCCCAGGGTAGCCTTTTTATATCAACGTTAACCCTTTCCATTTGATCACAGAACGCTGTATATAACAAGGGTGGAACTATTTAAGTGACTATAATATGTTGTATACTACAAGGTGCATGGTGATGGGATAAGGTGTATATATTTAATACTGTCCTAAAAAAAAAAGCTTTACTAAAATAAAATCTGTCCATATTTATCCATGGGTTGTTGCCTGGCTGTTGTGACTGAGGGTCTATGGAGAAGGGAAGTGCAGTCTAGGGGTTGCTTTGCTGGTACAGAGGACATATGTAGTAGTAGTTGATATACAAGAAGCTCCCGCACACTGCTCTAGCAAAGTATGTGCAGGGTTGTTGTTACGTACCGTCCGGGAGACGAGCGGGCACCAGCAGGCCTCTTCTCCCCAGCTCTGCCAGGGCCAAGCAGCCTCCATGCCACGCGTTGTCTGTCTCCTGGAAACTACAACAGAAACACACAAAGGATAACATTTGAGCTCCGCAAAACTGACCTGAGCTCCGTAAAACTTACCTTAAAGGTAATGAACAGTCAAAATCATGTTTTTCATGAAATTTGATGATATTTGGATGAAATCAGATCAAAATGTGATGACCAAAGTATGAAAAATGACTGTTGCTTCTACATTGATCAAGTTTTATCATAAAGTTACTGGTCCCCTCCCCCATGTCAAACACTTGGATTCAGGAGGTGGGATTATTAAGGTGATATCATCCCAACTCTCATTTTAATACACCAATGGTAACATGATATTCTCTAACCTAAATTAAATAAGTAGCGCCTTGTAACCAACATCAGAGAAGGCGTGTTTGCAGAGGGGCGTGGTTTATATAGTTAGATAGCTACTCTGCTGGTGCCAAGATGTGACTGTAGGGTGTCAGCAAATATAATTAAAAGGAAGGGTCGTTCAAAACTCTGATGCAGTTGTCATGTCAATACATCCGTCAGTGTTGCTGTGAACCGCATCACAAGAGACATGCCAAAACGAGAAATGTATATATTTTTTTGTTACATCAGTAGCTAGGTTTCCATCAATTGGCAACAGATTTTCATGTGAATATTCTAGAATCCGCATAAAGAAAATATGTGAATTTTCCCACCAGTGGTGTGTTTCCACCAAAAGGTCCTGTTGAGGATAAAAGTACGTGCGTGATGACGTAGTGCACACAAAATGTACTTTTTCGCTTAAGTTTTCATTTACCGAATAAAAATTCAAAAAGTTCATTGTGTTTACATCGCATTTTCAACTCTACCGATAGATTTGTCTGGTCTTGGCACCTGCGCTCTGGCCAACAGCAAACACAGTGCAGGTAGGTTGGATAAGAGCGAGAACATTTTTATTTGTCAAGCATCGATCATGTCACCAGAATAAGACCCTCCATATTTATTGGAAAGGAGCATTAAGCTCATCACCGTGCACTTTCACCACCCTGTGAAGTTCATCATAACTTATTTCATCTGTAGCCTAATAAACTGCATGCTTTCCCAAGTGGTAGTGGGAGGACCACACACACACCATATCATTGCGTGACTCCAAATTTACTTCAATATGATGGTTATTTTATCAATATTTGCTGCGCATAAAGTCGTTTCCACCGCCATTTCCTGCATAATTAATTTTACAGACAAAAAAAGATCCCACCACGTCGAACAAAGAAATTATCTGTCGCCGTTTTATAAAATGACCCCTAAACTTTTCGGTTTCCATCACAGCTGTCGTGACTTTCATTTTGCTTGAGATGATTTTACTACAACACTGCATCCAAGTTGCTTGACATAGGCGTTTCAAACACCTGTCAGTCAAGGCGAGCTCATGAATATAAAGCTCCCCGCCCACTCAAAAGGCTATTTTACATGGGAATCAGAACGACTATTTTTGGAGCTTTAATACCATAACATATCTCTGTAAATTGTCTGATAGGATGTTCTCCCCAGTGGCACAGACAAACAGCATAACATAACACAGATGGAATGCAAAGCTGTAAATGCACCAGTTGTTACCTGAAACACTCCAACACTGATCCAACCACCTCGTCAGCCAGCTCCTTGGGGAGTCTCCCCGTCACCCTCCCAATACTGAGAACACATGTTGGATCTTACCTTAGGTTTGTCTAAACAGGTGCCACATGAATAAGAGTCATTTATTATGTACTTCATCAACATGAGGGAGTGCTTCTGCCTATAGGCAGCTTTCTGGATTTTAGGCGTTTTGTCTGTTCAGATGCCACCCACATAAGAGTCATTTATTACGTACTTCATCAACATGACAGACATTACTCAGTGCTCCTGCCTATAGGCATCATTCTACCTTCTGAAAGACAGACTATTTGTGTTTATCACTGTTAATAAAATGTGACAACAAGGTTCTACCCCTTAGCTGCAGACCAGCGGACGATGGTCTCCTTGTCTTTCAGCCCACCCAACAGCTGCTCTGTGAAATAAAAAAGACAGAGAGAGAGTCACTACCTGAATAGCTGTGACTGAACACCATAACAGACCTGACGTGGGTCAAGTTCAGTAGGGCATACCCTAACAAAATGTTTTGCAACAGAACATGTCAATCTGTGTTGTTATTGGTCAAGCAGTTCAGGATGTTGCACTCCCTACTGAACATAAGATCATTAACACCAATGAGACAGTGAGAAAAACCAAATGAGAGACACAGTGAGACAGAGACAGAGAGACAGAGAGACAGAGAGAGAGAGAGAGAGAGAGAGAGAGTAATGCTGACTGACCGATGACGTTCTCCACCTCCTCAGGGATATCATAGTCCTCCTCCTGGCTCTGGGTCTCCATGTCTGGGCTAACAGCCTCTACAGTGGAGCTAGACTGGGACTGGGACAGGTTGGCTGCCAGGGAGCGACTACCTCTCTGGTACCTGAATGAGAAGCAAACACACAAAGTCTCAACACAGTGTTTCCTTTAGGAAATGTTCTACGGCAAAGGCTCCCAAATTAACATTTAGGGAGTGTGTGTGTCTCCTCCACTGCTTGAGGAAGGTGAGACAGTCTCTGCATCAGCTTGACCCCTACCTCAGTGTGTGTGTGTGTGTGTGTGTGTGTGTGTGTGCGCGCGCGCGCGCATGCGTCTCACCTCCACTTGGCCAGTCGCGGCTTGAGGAAGGTGAGACCCAGTCTCTGTATCAGCTTGACCCCCAGCTTCCTCAGCATAGCCTGGCTGCTCTCTGCCACATGACGCTGGTCCAGACACTGCAGCACCACCGGAGCTGGGGAACACACACACAGACACACATTAGTATCATGGTAACACTACACTGGCCCAGACACTGCAGCATCACAGGTTAAGCCAGGCATACGATTCAGCTGTCCCAGACAAGTTCTTGAGATCGGAGACAAACTCCTCATGTCGTTGCCTACTCGGGGCGTGTGGCCGTCACCGACGCTCGTTTAATGTGAGCGGGTCAGAGATGCAATCTGAGGGCTACCCATCTCGTCTTTGAGCCATCACGATATTTTTAAAATATTTTTTTCGGCACAAAATCTCAAACGCTCTTGTAGTGTGAGATGTGCAACGACAACTTTTGAGAACGGTGATTAGCAATAGCCAATGAGAGCTGGCCAGAGAAGAAGCCAGTGAGATGACGACGTTGTTTCCCATCACCCAGAATGGGTAGACTCTGGAGCAGGAACCATGACTACTATTAGCATGTGTTTGTACCTGCCTTTAACCAAACCGTCAAATCGTTGCAGCTCTGAAGTTTACAAGCAATGTTATTCAATTCAAAATGCATTGGCTAGATATTTCAACTCCGTAGTTCAAGTGTGAATGTCTGACTGAAAACATTTATGAGGCTGCTTTGAGCCACAGCTCCTTGTAGCTACGTTAACAATCTAATCACATCATTGTTTTGGCGAGACAGCGTGGTATGGAGAATCCTCACTACCAAGTGACTCCCCGTCTGTGTCACGTGGTTTAATGTGCTCACCACTACGTTGGCAAGACAAAACACTACAGGATAGACGGTGGTTCAATGTGAGAGGCTCAGCGATGTCAGGATTCAGACAGTGGTGAAGTGTACACCCAGCATTAGTATCTCACATCATCACCTACAGCCAGTATCACAACATGGTCACATCAGTCAACATCAGAAGATCACCTACATTCAAGTTATTTAGCAGATGCTCTTATCCAGAATGGAGGGACAACAGGTACATTCAATTAAAGGAGGTAAGACAACTTCTTATCACAATCTAAAGTCAAATTGCTGATCAAAAAGCAACTATTGAAGGACATTCTTACCATACTGGAGAAAGTCATCTCTCTTGCCATGCTTGAATAGCTGGGCCTAGAAGACAGAGGAGAGAGAGGTGAGAGGAAAGAGAGGGGAGAGGACAGGAGAGAGAGAGAGAGCGGTGAGACAGGAGAGAGAGCGGTGAGACAGGAGAGAGAGCGGTGAGACAGGAGAGAGAGCGGTGAGACAGGAGAGAGAGAAGTGAGACAGGAGAGAGAGAAGTGAGACAGGAGAGAGAGCGGTGAGACAGGAGAGAGAGAAGTGAGACAGGATAGAGAGAAGTGAGACAGGAGAGAGAGAAGTGAGACAGGAGAGAGAGAAGTGAGACAGGAGAGAGAGAGGAGAGACAGGAGAGTGAGGAGAGAGAGGAGAGTGAGGAGAGACAGGAGAGTGAGGAGAGAGAGGAGAGTGAGGAGAGAGAGGAGAGTGAGGAGAGAGAGGAGCGAGAGGAGAGACAGGAGAGAGAGGAGAGACAGGAGAGAGAGGAGAGAGAGGAGAGACAGGAGAGAGAGGAGAGAGAGGAGAGACAGGAGAGAGAAGAGAGAGGAGAGACAGGAGAGACAGGAGAGACAGGAGAGACAGGAGAGAGAGGAGAGAGAGGAGAGAGAGGAGAGACAGGAGAGAGAGGAGAGAGAGGAGAGAGGAGAGACAGGTGAGAGAGGAGAGAGAGAGGAGAGAGAGGAGAGAGAGGAGAGAGAGGAGAGACAGGAGAGAGAGGAGAGACAGGAGAGAGAGGAGAGACAGGAGAGAGAGGAGAGACAGGAGAGACAGGAGAGACAGGAGACACAGGAGAGTCAGGAAAGAGAAGAGAGACAGGAGAGAGAGGAGAGTCAGGAGAGAGAGGAGAGAGAAGAGACAGGAGAGAGAGGAGAGAGAGACAGGAGAGAGAGGAGAGTCAGGAGAGAGAGGAGAGAGAAGAGACAGGAGAGAGAGGAGAGACAGGAGAGAGAGGAGTCAGGAGAGACAGGAGAGAGAGGAGAGACAGGAGAGAGAGGAGAGTCAGGAGAGAGGGCAACAACATCAATATCGTGGAGGAGATCAAAATAATACATTTTCCTTTAAAGTTGTGAAATTCCAACACCTATTTTGTTCATAATGTTGTGCCTCCTGCCCTTTTAAGGGTTCGATCAACATGTTGTTTGGGGTTAAAGCACCACAAACCTCTACCTTCTCCATGTCTTTACATTGTAGCAGCAAGGACTTACATTGGCATTGAAAGTAACCAATAAAGGTTCATCTTAACCACTCTTCTAATAACACTCTCTGTCTCTTTCCCCATTTCTCAGTGGCTCTTTTTAAGTTTTGCTGCATGGTGAAATTCAAAATGCAACTTTGCAAAAAAAAAAAGCTTACTAGAGCCAGTCTAAGCCCCTTAAGGCAGTCAGAACACACAGAGCCAGTTTAAGCCCCTTAGGGCAGTCAGAACACACAGAGCCAGTTTTAAACGCTCTGAGTGCCACATAGAGACAAGCCGGTTTCCCCTCCCAGTCATATTACAGAAGCAGAGAGAGAAGGAGAAACGGTTTGAAAACAGGTAGCGCCAGTTTCAACGCCAATAATATGACTTTTACACACTGCTCGCTTGAGGGTTGCATTAAATTAGCTTTTTAGACTAACTGACACAACACAAGAGTTAACCTGAAAAAATTGACTAATCCACTGTTTAATCAAGGAGGTTGGTGACGGCACAACTACAGGACAGGAAGAGATGAAAGAGAAAGACAAGCTGGAAGAGCGTGAGGGACTGGGGGTTAGTTAGTTAGGCCACAGCACCTCTATGGACTACTACACTGATCCTAGATCTGTTTGTGCTGTATAGCCAACCCCTAGGGATCTGGGATACCAGCTCCTAAAACAGGTCTGGGACCAGTCATCAAACACTCACAACAGGTGCAGCACTATACACCTGCCAAACCTGCCAAACCCACAAGAGCTATGATCTCCCACAAACATACATGTAGGCTCTTGTAAACTAGGCCTTCACACTGATCACTGCAATCCACACTTACATGCGCTCACGGACAGACGAACTGTGTGTGTGTGTGTGTGTGTGTGTGTGTGTCGTACCAGAGACTGCAGGGCCCCGTCCAGGATCACAGTACCTCCCATGGTCTGGTCACTGGCCTGAGAGATGGTGGTCAGACTCCAGTCCAGGAAGTCTCCTAGTCGCTTCAGCTTCACATCAGGACGCGTCACAAACCTGCAAACACAGGCAGTTAGATGACAACACGCAAGGACCACTCCGTAAACTGCAAACACAGGCAGTTAGATGACGACACGCTAGGAACACTCCGTAAACTGCAAACACAGGCAGTTAGATGACGACACGCTAGGAACACTCCGTAAACTGTGTGTGTGTGTGTGTGTGGCCTAGGCATCTTCAAGTACAAGTCCTCCCTCTTCTGGCTAGAACATGAAATGCAACACAAATGTTGCTTTTTTTGGTTTTAAACAATAAGGTTGAATACTCACTTTGATACCAACACAGAGGCAGCATCCCTGGACTTATCACTGACCATCAGGTAAGACTGGAAATAACAACAGAGAAATGGTTAGCTACAAACTAAATACATCATACATGGACTGGACCTGGGAGAACACGGCGGAACATTGCCCACCGGCAGGAGAGGCTGGAATTAGTTACCTTGGCGACGGCCAGAATGCGGTCCATGATTGGCTCTCTGGCCTGGCCGGGGTCAGAGGTCAGGTGACCGTCAAGACGGGAGAGGTCAAAGGGTATCAGACAGGTCATAGACAGCCACAGCAGCAACATGTAGCGGGTCTCCCAGGTCTAACACAAGGGGCAGAGGAAGGGTTAGGGTTAAAGGTCAAAGGGTATCAGACAGGTCATGGACAGCCACAGCACCAACATGTAATGGTCTCCCAGGTCTGGCAGGAAGGGGCAAGGAGAGAAACATTTGAATTTACTTTATTGAATCCTAGAGGGGAAATTGGCTGTGAGGGTAGGCAACAACACATCTGCCATGCTGACCCTCAACATAGGGTGCGTGCTTAGTCCCCTCCTGTACTCCTTGTTCACCCACAACTGCCTGGCCACGCACGACTCCAACACCATCATTAAGTTTGCCCACGACACAACGGTGATCACCGATGACGATGAAACAGCCTATAGGGAGGAGGTCAGAGATCTGGCAGCGTGGTGCCAGAACAACAACCTCTCCCTCAGCAAGACAAAGGAGCTGATCGTGGACTACAGGAAACAGAGGGCCGAGCACACCCCCATTCACATCGAAGGGTCTGTAGTGGAGCGTGTCGAGAGCTTCAACTTCCTCAGTGTCCACATCAATAAGGATCTATCGTGGTCCAAACATACCAACACAGTTGTGAAGAGGGCACGACAACGCCTCCTCCCCCTCAGGAGGTTGAAAAGATCCTCAAAAAGTTCTACAGCTGCACCATTGAGAGCATCTTGACTGGCTGCTTCACTGCTTGGTATGGCAACTGCTTGACCTCCGACCGCAAGGCACTACAGAGGGTAGTGCGTACGGCCCAGTACATCACTGGGCCGCGGTGTCAGAGGAAGGCCCGAAAAATTGTCAAAGACTCCAGCCACCCAAATCATAGACTGTTCTCTCTGCTACCGCACGGCAAGCGGTACCGATTCACTAAGTTTGGAACCAATAGGACCCTGAACAGTTTCTACCCCCAAGCCATAATACTGCTAAATAGTTAGTTAAATAGTTAACCAATAGCTACCCGGACTATCTGCATTGACCCTTTTTTGACTTATCACATACGCTGCTGCTACTGTTTATATGTACAGTCGTGGTCAAAAGTTTTGAGAATGACACAAGTATTGGTCTTCACAAAGTTCGCTGCTTTAGTGTTATGAGATATTTTTGTCAGATGTTACTAAGGTATACTGAAGTATAATTACAAGCATTCCATAAGTGTCAAAGGATTTTATTCACAATTACATTAAGTTTATGCAAAGAGTCAATATTTGCAGTGTTGACCCTTCTTTCTCAAGACTTCTGCAATCCGCCCTGGCATGCTGTCAATTAACTTCTAGGCCACATCCTGACTGATTCTTGCATAATCAATGCTTGGAGTTTGTCAGAATTTGTGGGTTTTTGTTTGTCCACCCGCCTCTTGAGGATCGACCACAACTTCTCAATGGGATTAAGGTCTGGGGAGTTTCCTGGCCATTGATCAACATTTTGATATTTTGTTCCCCGAGCCACTTCGTTATCACTTTTGCCTTATGGCAAGGTGCTCCATCATGCTAGAAAAGGTATTGGTTGTCACCAAACTGTTCTTGGATGGTTGGGAGAAGTTGCTCTCGGAGGATGTGTTGGTACCATTCTTTATTCATGGCTGTGTTCTTAGGCAAAATCGTGAGTGATCCCACTCCCTTGGCTGAGAAGCAACCCCACACATGAATGGTCTCAGGATGCTTTACTGTTGGCATGACACAGGTCTGATGGTAGCGCTAACCTTGTCTTCTCCGGACAAGGTGTTTTCCGGATGCCCCAAACAATCGGAAAGGGGATTCATCAGAGAAAAGTACTTTACCCCAGTCCTCAGCATTCCAATCCCTGTACCTTTTGCAGAATATCAGTCTGTCCCTGATGTTTTTCCTGGAGAGAAGTGGCTTCTTTGTTGCCCTTCTTGACACCAGGCCATCCTCCAAAAGTCTTCGCCTCACTGTGCGTCCAGATGCACTCACACCTGCCTGCTGCCATTCCTGAGCAAGCTCTGCACTGGTGGTGCCCCGATCCCGCAGCTGAATCAATTTTAGGAGACGGTCCTGGCGCTTGCTGGACTTTCTTGGGCGCCCTGATGCCTTCTTCACAACAATTGAACCTCTCTCCTTGAAGTTCTTGATGATACGATAAATGGTTGATTTAGGTGCAATCTTACTAGCAGCAATATCCTTGCCTGTGAAGCCCTTTTTGTGCAAAGCAATGATGACGGCACGCGTTTCCTTGCAGGTAACCATGGTTAACAAGGAAGAACAAGATTTCAAACACCAGCCTCCTTTTAATGCTTCCAGTCTGTTATTCTAACTCAATCAGCATGACAGAGTGATCTCCAGCCTTGTCCTCGTCAACACTCTCACCTGTGTTAACGAGATAATCACTGACATGATGGCAGCTGGTAATTTTGTGGCAGGGCTGAAATGCAGTGGAAATGTTTTTTGGGATTAAGTTCATTTTCATGGCAAAGAGGGACTTTGCAATTAATTGCAATTCATCTGATCACTCTTCATGACATTCTGGAGTATATGCAAATTGCCATCATCAAAACTGAGGCAGCAGACTTTGTGAAAATTAGTATTTGTGTCATTGTCAAAACTTTTGACCACGACTGTACATATCTACCTCAACTACCTCATATCCTGCACATAGACTCAGTACTGGTACCCCGTGTATAAAGCCAAGTTATCGTTACTCATTGTGTATCTATTATTACGTGTTTTACTTTTCTATTCTTTTTCTATTTTTCTCTCTGTATTGATGGGAAGGGCCCATAAGTAAGCATTTCACTGTCAGTCTACACCTGTTGTTTACCAAGCATGTGACGAATACTATTTGATTTGTATCCATAACAAGATACAGACAGGGCCAACACAAAGACAAACATTAGCTTCTACACATACGATACATTAAACAACTTGGAAGTAAACAGTTTCAAGTTAGCTAAATCACTATAGGCCTAATCTAGAAAGCAACAAGAGGGTAAAAGCAATGGATACTCTGCTTACGAATGTGCAATGTAATGATTATAAATGTATACTTAATAAAAGGTACCCCTTCAAGTAAAGGGTTATCCTTCCATTGAGGTCTTGTAACATGAGAAATCAGGGGGGCTACTGGGCTAGGAAGTAACAGACTCACCTTCCATTGAGGTCTTGTAATTAAGGAATTCAGGCTCACCTCTGGGTCTTTGGGGTCCTGTCGACACAGGAGGTCCAGGACTGGCTGGACATCAGCCACCTCATGGGGGAAGAGCTGCATGAAGATCTTATACCCTCTCACCTGGCCAAGACAAAAACACCAGGGGGTTAGGAGTCTGGCTTGTCACAACTGCACAGGCTGAGAAAGCTGAGCACAATACTTCTAACTCTAGTCTGAGACTGTAGGGTAAGACGCCACTGAATCAACACACACAACAGAACACTTGGCTTCGTGAACTGAAATCTTGCTATCTGTGTGACCAACTGGATTCAAACCTGGGTGACACAATAGCGTTAAACCGCTGAGCTAAAGCCAAGACATTAGCTTGAGAAGCTAACGCGAGTCTATAGGTCTCAGTCAAGGTTACTCATCATAGGAGCGTGGTTCATCAAACCACCAACTTTACATCTATCTGTAGTTACCTTGGAGATGATACACAGTGCATTCGGAAAGTATTCAGACTCCTTCACTTTTTCCACATTTTGTTATGTTACAGCCTTATTCTAAAATGAATGACATTTCATGTTTTCCTCATCAATCTACACACAATACCCAATAATGACAAAGCAAAAACTTTTTTAGAAATGTTTGCAAAAAAAATAAAAAAAATAACATAAATACCTTATTTACATAGGTATTCAGACCCTTTGCTATGAGATTCAAAATTGAGCTCCGGTGCATCCTGTTTCCATTGATCATCCTTGAGATGTTTCTACAACTTGATTGGAATCCACCTGTGGTAAATTCAATTGATTGGACATGATTTGGAAAGGTACATATCTGTCTATATAATGTCCCACAGTTGACAGTGCATGTCAGAGCAAAAACCAAGCCATGAGGTTGAAGGAATTGTCCGTAGAGCTCCGAGACAGGATTGTGTCGAGGCACAGATCTGGGGAAGGGTACCAAAACATTTCTGCAGCATTGAAGGTCCCCAAGAACACAGTGGCCCCCATCATTCTTAAATGGAAGAAGTTTGGAATCACCAAGACTCTTCCTAGAGCTGGCCACCTGGCCAAACTGAGCAATCGGGGGAAAAGGGCCTTGGGGGGAGGCGACCAAGAACTCAATGGTCACTCTGACAGAGATCCAGAGTTCCTCTGTGGAGATGGGAGAAACTTCCAGAAGGACAACCATCTCTGCAGCACTCCACCAATCAGGCCCTAATGGTAGAGCGGTCAGACGGAAGCCACTCCTCAGTAAAAGGCACATGACAGCCCACTTGGAGTTTGCCAAAATGCACCTAAAGGACTCTCAGACCATGAGAAATAAGATTCTCTGGTCTGAATAAACCAAGATTGAACTCATTGGCCTGAATGCCAAGCATCACATCTAGAAGAAACCAGGCACTGCTCATCACCTGGCCAATACCATCCCTACGGTGAAGCATGGTGGTGGCAGCATCATGATGTGGGGATGTTTTTCAGCGGCAGGGACTGTGAGACTAGTCAGGATCGAGGGAAAGATGAACGGCGCAAAGTACAGAGATCCATGATGAAAACCTGCTCTGACTGGGGCGAAAGTTCACCTTCCAACAGGACAACGACCCTAAGCACACAGACAAGACAACGCAGGAGTGGCGTCGGGACAAGTCTCTGAATTTCCTTGAGTGGCCCAGCCAGAGCCTGGACTTGAACCTGATCAAACATCTCTGGAGAGACCTGAAAGTAACTGTGCAGCGACGCTCCCCAACCAACCTGACAGAGCTTGAGAGGATCTGCAGATAAGAATGGGAGAAACTCCCCAAATACAGGTGTGCCAAGCTTGTATCGTCATACCCAAGAAGACTCGAGGCTGTAATCGCTGCCAAAGTTGCTTCAACAAAGTACTGAGTAAAGGGTTTGAATACTTATGTAAATGTGATATTTCATTATTTTATTTTGTATACATTTGCAAAAACCTGTTTCTGCATTGTCATTACGGGGTATTGTGTGTAGATTGATGAGGGAAAAAAACAATTTAATCCATTTTAGAATAAGGCTGTAATGTAACAAAAATGTAGAAAATGTGAAGGGGTCTGAATACTTTCCAACTGCACTGTATATGAATACATCTGTCTGTAGTTACCTTGGATATGATGTAGCTGAATACATCTGTCTGCAGTTACCTTGGAGATGATGTAGCTGAATACATGTCTGTAGTTACCTTGGAGATGATGTAGCTGAATACATCTGTCTGTAGTTACCTTGGAGATGATGTAGCTGAATACATCTGTCTGCAGTTACCTTGGAGATGATGTAGCTGAATACATGTCTGTAGTTACCTTGGCGATGATGTAGCTGAATACATCTGTCTGTAGTTACCTTGGAGATGATGTAGCTGAATACATCTGTCTGTAGTTACCTTGGAGATGATGTAGCTGAATACATCTGTCTGTAGTTACCTTGGAGAGGATGTAGCTGAATACATCTGTCTGTAGTTACCTTGGAGATTATGTAGCTGAATACATCTGTCTGTAGTTACCTTGGAGAGGATGTAGCTGAATACATCTGTCTGTAGTTACCTTGGAGATGATGTAGCTGAATACATCCGTCTGTAGTTACCTTGGAGATGATGTAGCTGAATACATCTGTCTGTAGTTACCTTGGAGATGATGTAGAGGAATTTGAAGCCCAGGTGAACCAGTAGAGGAGGAGACTGTTCACTCCTGATGAGGTCCAACAGCAGGTTCAACATCCACTCTGTGGTCACAGGAAAGAAACACTGTCATCATCATGCGATCATAACAAGCGCACGTTTCACTAATGCAGAAGATCATGTGCTGTGCGTGTCTGTATGTGTGTTGTTACCCAGATGTGGATCCAGAAGATGGGGCTGCTCTTGATAACGGTCCATTATCACTGTAGAAAAAAAATAACTGGTCAACATAAAGTTGTTGACTTTTCTTTGACTGCTTATGATTGTGGTATGTATAGGTTATGAATGTGTTATTACGACTTATGTCTGTAGTTAGTACAAGCATTTAGGCCTAAAGCCCACAGACTGTTCCATGCAAGACTGGATCAAGTTGGCCACAACAACAGACTAAACATGTACAGTATGAATCTCACCGAGGAACCTCTCTATGGCTGACTCCAGTGTCACGATGTTCTCGTGAACCTCTGGTAGGTTGGAGATCAGGGCTCGAATCTCAGTGCTCTCTGTAAAACCTCCCAAGACACTGGCTTTAGCGATCACCTCGGGCTCCCCGCCGCCGCCTCCATCCTCCCCGGAATCCATGTCGGTCTGGGCCATTATACTTGCCTAGATTACCGGTATGACAGATTTGATACATTTCATGCACTTGGTTATATGCATGTCTACTGTCTAATGTTTAAACACACGTCTTCATAATAGCTAGCAAGTGTAGCTAGTTTGCCTTGTAGTTTTCATAGCTAGATGAGAACAGTGTGACGCCTAGCATGGGCGTGTCACTGAATTGGTTCTATCCATGCCGATACTAGCCAATGATGCTAGCTTACTAGCTAGTGCTGTTGGTTGGCAAGTGGCAACATAAATCAAACAGAATTTGAGTGATCAGTGAACACACACAGCTCATACATTTGGTTATCGTAAGCTTATGAATGCATACCTGTAGTTATGAAAATTCTGTCCAGAAAATGAATTATTATAACTTCGGATGATGATGCTCACGCAGTTGCGGATGTCTGTTATCTGTTGTGAAGTTTGCAAGTTGCTCCACCCTACAGTACGTTAAGCGAATGGGGACAAAAAGCGTTTCGTTAATGAGAGACGCGCCACACCAAAGAGGTTCATGCATCATGCATGTCTCTTCAATCTCTTGCATCAGACATATTCAGAGGTGGAAATATTATCTCACCTCATGTATATTATGAAAATAAAAAATAAAATACACTGAGCGTACAAAACATTAAGAACACCTGCTCATTCCATGACATAGACTGACCAGGTGAATGCTATGATCCCTTATTGATTTCACCTGTTAAATTTACATTTTAGTCATTTAGCAGACGCTCTTATCCAGAGCGACTTACAGGAGCAATTAGGGTTAAGTGCCTTGCTTAAGGGCACATCAACAGATTTTTCACCTAGTCGGCTCGGGGATTAGAAGAGCACAACGCTCTTACCCACTAAGCTCCCTGCCTCAATCAGTGTAGATGAAGGGGAGGAGACAGGTTAAATAAGGAAGTTTAAGCCTTGAGACAATTGAAACATGGATTGTGTATGTGTGCCATTCAGAAGGTGAATGGGCAAGACAAGATATTTAAGTGCCTTTGAACAGGTTATGGCAATAGGTGCAAGGCACACCGGTTTGTGTGTGTCAAGAACTGCAACGATGCTGGGTTTTTCACACTCAACAGTTTCCTGTGTGTATCAAGCACAGGAGGCTGCTGAGGAGAGAACAGCTCATAATAATGGCTGAAACGGAGCAAAAAAACACCTGGAAAAAAACACCTGGAAACCATGTGTTTGATACCATTCCACCGATTCCACTACAGTCATTAACACAAGCCCGTTCTCCCCAATTAAGGTGCCACCAAACCTCCTGTGGTATCAAGAATGGTCAACCACCCAAAGGACATCCAACTTGACACAACTGTGGGAAGCATTGGAGTCAACATGGGCCAGCATCCCAGTGGAACACATTCGACCCCTTGTAGAGTCCATGACCCGACGAATTGAGGCTGTTCTGAGGGCAAATGAGGGTGCAACTTAATAATAAGAAGGTGTTCCTAATGTTTTGTACACTGTTGCCCTTTTTTAGGTTATTGTCCTTATTGAGGTATTCAAAAACCTAGTTTAGTGTATATTGGCCAGGATACAGGAAGAACCAACACCAAAGAAGCAAGTAATGTACTTTATTTAGCATTGCATTATTAGTATTAACACAGCTTTTAACAAAGCTAATTATTACAACTCAAACAGATCATAACCTTGCTTGCTGCTATGTTTCTTATTTAAGCAGGATGTGCAATACTCTGTTTTACACTGTAGCATTAAAATCACAATTATGCTTTCAAACAGCTGTGGAATGTGAACTCAAAAATGATATATTTCTCAAGCATTTCAAGATAAATAGGAATATAGAATGGGATTCTGTGGAATCTCTCTTCTATACCATAGCATCATAGTTTTCTTGTTTCTTGCTTTTTGAATTAAAAGGTTTTCGAAAGAACTAATATTTTCACCCAAAAATTGATTTGTTCCCTTCTGGATGGAACACTAAGCTGCAGTGTAAGACTTTGTAAGGTCCTTCAAGCTGGTCAGTGTCATTGGTGTGTTTATGTTACAGAGCATTATGGGTAGTGTAGTTGTACATCATGCTACTGTACAGCGATGATCAGTGGTCAGTATTTGACCAGATCCTTCATGATCCTCAGTGAGGACCCTCTGTATCCTCCACCAAAGTGATTCCAGTGGTTCAGATAGTGGAAGAGTTGGTACAGCTGATTCCTCTTATCAAACCCCGGGGCCTTGGGGATCTTGTTGTGGTACCCAGAGTAGAAGGAGTCACTGAAACCTCCGAACATCCCGGCGATGCCCAGCTCGTACTCAGCGTGGCCATAGAAGGAGGCAGGGTCGAAAATGACAGGGCCGTCGGAACACTCTGCCACGTTTCCCCCCCCACAGGTCCCCGTGAAGCAGGGCGGGGAACACCTCGATGTCGGTAAATAGCTGAGGGATCTTCAGCTAAGGAGAGGAAAGGAGATATCAGACAGAAGATCAATCACCCATAAAGTCCTCTCAGATCTCAAAAAGTGCATAGGGGTAAGGGGTTGGTTTGGGATTGGGCATAGTAGAGAACCATGTTGAGCTGCTGCTGTAGTCTGTGTTGTTGTTTTAACAGTTACCTGTAGGGGTGATGATATTAATTAACAGTAATTTCGATCCGAATGTGCAAATTGTCCAAACAGATACGCAGGTACGTAGATGAATTATTTTAAATATGTTATTGGACCATAAACAGATATGGCTCATTAAACTTTATGGACCAAATAATGATGATCCACACTTCTTTGACAATATATATAATATGTACATGGTCACCCCCATTTTCGGGCATCAAAAAACATTGGACAATTTAACATAATGTAGAATAAAGTAATCATTGTTAATATTTGGTCGCATATCCTTTGCATGCAATGACTGCTTGAAGTCTGCGATGCATCGACATCACCAGACGCTGGGTATCTTCCGTGGTGATGCTCTGCCAGGCCTGTACTGCAGCCATCTTCAATTCCTGCTTGTTTCGGGGACTTATTGCCTTCAGTCTCCTCTTCAGCATGTAAAATGCATGTTCAATTGGATACAGATCCGGTGATTGACTCGGCCAGTCAAGGATTTTCCACTTTTTGGCCATCAAAAATCCTTTCATTGCTCTAGCAGAATGTTTAGGGTCATTGTCTTGTTGCATGATGAAGTGCCGTCCAATGAGTTTGGAGGCATTTGGTTTTATCTGAGCAGATAAAATATTTCTGTAGAATCAGAATTCATTGTTCTACTTCTGTCTGCAGTCACATCATCGATGAAGACAAGTGAGCCTGTTCCACTGGCAGCCATACAGGCCCAAGCTATAACACCCCCTCCACCATGTTTCACGATGAGGTGGTAAGCTTTGGATCATGGGCATTTCTTTTTTTTCTCCACACTTTCCTCTTTCCATCACTCTGGTACATGTTCATCTTTGTCTCATCTGTCCACAATACTTTTTTCCAGAACTCTTAGGGCTCTTTTAGGTGCTTTTTAGCAAACTGTAATCTCGCCTTTCTGTTCTTCAGGCTTATCAGTGGTTTGCATCTTGTAGTGTTACCCTCTGTAGTCCTGCTGGTGTAGTCTTCTACGTATGGTAGACTTTGACACATCTACACCTGCATCCAGGAGAGTGTTTTTGATCTGTTGGGCTGTTGTCAGGGGGGTTTTCTTCACCATAGAGAGTATTCTCCGGTCATCCACTACAGTGGTCTTCCTCTGTCTACCGGGTCTTTTGACATAATTGAGTTCACCGGTTGTTTTTTTCTTGTTAATAATGAACCAAACTGTTGACTTGGGCATGGCCAGGGTTTTTGCAATGTTCCTGATTGATTGATTTTTATTTCTGAGCCTTATGACGGCCAGCTTCATTTGCATCGACACTGCCGTCTTCCTCATGTTGTCACACCCCAACAACAACCCCAAAGGCAATAGCAAAGTCTAGAATCAATACTATTCATCAACAGCTCTCCTGCATTCACTAACGACACAAATGAATACACCTGCCTAACGACACACATCTGTGAAGCCAATTTAACAAATACTTGTAGTACCTTAAAATGGGTGGACCATGTACAAAAGGTGCTGTCATTTCTAAACGGTTCATCCGATATGTACAGTGGGGGAAAAAAGTATTTAGTCAGCCACCAATTGTGCAAGTTCTCCCACTTAAAAAGATGAGAGAGGCCTGTAATTTTCATCATAGGTACATGTCAACTATGACAGACAAAATGAGGGGGAAAAATCCAGAAAATCACATTGTAGGATTTTTAATGAATTTATTTGCAAATTATGGTGGAAAATAAGTATTTGGTCAATAACAAAAGTTTCTCAATACTTTGTTATATACCCTTTGTTGGCAATGACACAGGTCAAACGTTTTCTGTAAGTCTTCACAAGGTTTTCACACACTGTTGCTGGTATTTTGGCCCATTCCTCCATGCAGATCTCCTGTAGAGCAGTGATGTTTTGGGGCTGTCGCTGGGCAACACGGACTTTCAACTCCCTCCAAAGATTTTCTATGGGGTTGAGATCTGGAGACTGGCTAGGCCACTCCAGGTCCTTGAAATGCTTCTTACGAAGCCACTCCTTCGTTGCCCGGGCGGTGTGTTTGGGATCATTGTCATGCTGAAAGACCCAGCCACGTTTCATCTTCAATGCCCTTGCTGATGGAAGGAGGTTTTCACTCAAAATCTCACGATACATGGCCCCATTCATTCTTTCCTTTCACGGATCAGTCGTCCTGGTCCCTTTGCAGAGAAACAGCCCCAAAGCATGATGTTTCCACCCCCATGCTTCACAGTAGGTATGGTGTTCTTTGGATGCAACTCAGCATTCTTTGTCCTCCAAACACGACGAGTTGAGTTTTTACCAAAAAGTTATATTTTGGTTTCATCTGACCATATGACATTCTCCCAATCGTCTTCTGGATCATCCAAATGCACTCTAGCAAACTTCAGACGGGCCTGGACATGTACTGGCTTAAGCAGGGGGACACATCTGGCACTGCAGGATTTGAGTCCCTGGCGGCGTAGTGTGTTACTGATGGTAGGCTTTGTTACTTTGGTCCCAGCTCTCTGCAGGTCATTCACTAGGTCCCCCTGTGTGGTTCTGGGATTTTTGCTCACCGTTCTTGTGATCATTTTGACCCCACGGGGTGAGATCTTGCGTGGAGCCCCAGATCGAGGGAGATTATCAGTGGTCTTGTATGTCTTCCATTTCCTAATAATTGCTCCCACAGTTGATTTCTTCAAACCAAGCTGCTTACCTATTGCAGATGCAGTCTTCCCAGCCTGGTGCAGGTCTACAATTTTGTTTCTGGTGTCCTTTGACAGCTCTTTGGTCTTGGCCATAGTGGAGTTTGGAGTGTGACTGTTTGAGGTTGTGGACAGGTGTCTTTTATACTGATAACAAGTTCAAACAGGTGCCATTAATACAGGTAACGAGTGGAGGACAGAGGAGCCTCTTAAAGAAGAAGTTACAGGTCTGTGAGAGCCAGAAATATTGCTTGTTTGTAGGTGACCAAATACATATTTTCCATCATAATTTGCAAATAAATTCATAAAAAATCCTACAATGTGATTTTCTGGAGAAAAAAATTCTCAATTTGTCTGTCATAGTTGACGTGTACCTATGATGAAAATTACAGGCCTCTCTCATCTTTTTAAGTGGGAGAACTTGCACAATTGGTGGCTGACTAAATACTTATTTTCCCCACTGTATCTATTTATTATTGCCATCGAGATGTTAGCTATTAAAATCAGATCCAACAATAATATCAAGGGATTAGAAATCCAGGGCTTAAAAACAAAGGTGTCATTGTACACTGATGATTCATGTTTTCTTTTAAATCCACTTGAGTCCCTCCACAGCCTCATAGAGGATCTAGATACATTTTCTAACCTCTCTGGATTACAACCAAATTATGATAAATGTACTATATTACGTATTGGATCACAAAAAAATACAATTTTTACATTACCATGTAGTTTACCAATAAAATGGTCTGATGGTGATGTGGATATACTCGGAATACATATCCCAAATGAAATAAATGATCTCACTCCAATAAATGTTAATAGAAAGTTAGCAAAAATAGATAAGATCTTGCTACCATGGAAAGGTTAAATACCTGTCAATTTGTGGAAAAATCACCCTGATTAACTCTTTAGTATTATCCCAGTTTACCTATTTGCTTATGGCCTAGCGAACAGTTTTTGAAATTATATAAGAAAAAAAATATTCTATTTTATTTGGAATGACAAGCCAGACAAAATTAAACGGGCCTATTTATATAATGAATATGAATTCGGAGGACAGAAATGATTAAATATTAAAGCATTAGACCTATTACTAAAAGCTTCAGTCATACAAAAGTTATACTTAAATCCGAACTGGTTCTCTAGCAAATTAGTAAAATTGTCTCAACCAATGTTCAAGAATGGCCTTTTTCCCTTTATTCAGATTACAACCTCTCACTTTAAGTTATTTGAAAAGGAAATAATCTCCCAAATATCACTATTTCTAAAACAAGCCATAGAAAGTTGGTTGCAATTTCAATTTAATCCTCCAGAAACGACAGAACAAATAATGCAACAAATATTGTGGTTAAACTCAAATATATTAAATTTTTTTGACAAAATGTTTAAGAAAGGTATAATCTGCGTAAATGATATTATTGGTAGGACTGGTGGAGTTATGTCGCACATGCAGCTAACAAAAACATATGGAAATGTCTGCTCTACCCAAAATGACAACCAAATAATTGCAGCATTACCGCAAAAATGGAAAAGGAAAGTGGAAGGTGGAAAAAGTAAGGAACTTGTATGTCGGCCTTGCATTAAAGAATATAATTGGTTAAAGAAAATTGTGATAAATAAAAAAGTATACCAGTTTCATTTAAGGACCAAAGGATTGACAGCTGTCCCATATAGATTGCAAAATAGTTGGGAAGAGATTTTTGACGTACCGATTACATGGCATAGTGTTTATGAATTGATACACAGAACGACGCCGGATTCAAAACTTAGAATTTTTCAATTTAAATTATTATATAAAATTCTTACTACCAATAGAATGTTATTTATATGGGGGATACAATCTTCCCAGCTCTGCAGATTTTGTTGCGAAGAGACAGAATCATTAGATCATTTGTTTTGGTACTGTCCATTTGTAGCTTGTTTTTGGACACAGGTCCAGGAATGGCTAAAGGATTGCAATATTTACCTGGAGCTAACCCTGCAGATAGCACTACTGGGTGATCTGAAAAGTCATAGTCAAACGATCAATAATATAATAATACTTTTAGCAAAAATGTTTATATTCAATTTACGATCTGTAGAAACAATGAGAATAGAAAGATTCAGAACTTTTGTAAAACATCACAGTACAGTTGAAAAATATATGGCAAATAGAAATCCAATATGGATGGTGTTACGAGATATATGGGAGGTGTTGAATGGAGCTGAAGGATGGGACTAATAACAACACCTAATAACAACAAGATAACTAATGTAAAGCATACTGTGTCCATAATAAGTATACAGTGGGGGGAAAAAGTATTTAGTCAGCCACCAATTGTGCAAGTTCTCCC
The DNA here is from genome assembly GCF_020615455.1 of Coregonus clupeaformis. Classification (NCBI taxonomy): domain Eukaryota; kingdom Metazoa; phylum Chordata; class Actinopteri; order Salmoniformes; family Salmonidae; genus Coregonus; species Coregonus clupeaformis. The sequence continues at coordinate 64,186,555 of NC_059198.1, forward strand.
ACTTAAAAAGATGAGAGAGGCCTGTAATTTTCATCATAGGTACACGTCAACTATGACAGACAAATTGAGAAAAGAAAATCCAGAAAATCACATTGTAGGATTTTTAATGAATTTATTTGCAAATTATGGTGGAAAATAAGTATTTGGTCACCTACAAACAAGCAATATTTCTGGCTCTCACAGACCTGTAACTTCTTCTTTAAGAGGCTCCTCTGTCCTCCACTCGTTACCTGTATTAATGGCACCTGTTTGAACTTGTTATCAGTATAAAAGACACCTGTCCACAACCTCAGTCACACTCCAAACTCCACTATGGCCAAGACCAAAGACCTGTCAAAGGACACCAGAAACAAAATTGTAGACCTGCACCAGGTTGGGAAGACTGAATCTGCAATAGGTAAGCAGCTTGGTTTGAAGAAATCAACTGTGGGAGCAATTATTAGGAAATGGAAGACATACAAGACCACTGATAATCTCCCTCGATATGGGGCTCCACGCAAGATCTCACCCCGTGGGGTCAAAATGATCACAAGAACGGTGAGCAAAAATCCCAGAACCACTCGGGGGGACCTAGTGAATGACCTGCAGAGAGCTGGGACCAAAGTAACAAAGCCTACCATCAGTAACACACTACGCCGCCAGGGACTCAAATCCTGCAGTGCCAGACGTGTCCCCCTGCTTAAGCCAGTACATGTCCAGGCCCGTCTGAAGTTTGCTAGAGTGCATTTGGATGATCCAGAAGACGATTGGGAGAATGTCATATGGTCAGATGAAACCAAAATAGAACTTTTTGGTAAAAACTCAACTCGTCGTGTTTGGAGGACAAAGAATGCTGAGTTGCATCCAAAGAACACCATACCTACTGTGAAGCATGGGGGTGGAAACATCATGCTTTGGGGCTGTTAAGGGTCCAGGACGACTGATCAGTGTAAAGGAAAGAATAATGGGGCCATGTATCGTGAGATTTTGAGTGAAAACCTCCTTCCATCAGCAAGGGCATTGAAGATGAAACGTGGCTGGGTCTTTCAGCATGACAATGATCCCAAACACACCGCCCGGGCAACGAAGGAGTGGCTTCGTAAGAAGCATTTCAAGGTCCTGGAGTGGCCTAGCCAGTCTCCAGATCTCAACCCCATAGAAAATCTTTGGAGGGAGTTGAAAGTCCGTGTTGCCCAGCGACAGCCCCAAAACATCACTGCTCTAGAGGAGATCTGCATGGAGGAATGGGCCAAAATACCAGCAACAGTGTGTGAAAACCTTGTGAAGACTTACAGAAAACGTTTGACCTGTGTCATTGCCAACAAAGGGTATATAACAAAGTATTGAGAAACTTTTGTTATTGACCAAATACTTATTTTCCACCATAATTTGCAAATAAATTCATTAAAAATCCTACAATGTGATTTTCTGGATTTTTCCCCCTCATTTTGTCTGTCATAGTTGACGTGTACCTATGATGAAAATTACAGGCCTCTCTCATCTTTTTAAGTGGGAGAACTTGCACAATTGGTGGCTGACTAAATACTTTTTTTCCCCACTGTAATATATATATATATATATATATATATATATATATATATATATATATATATATATATATATATATATATATTTATGAGAAAAAAAAACATATGGGGGATTGGAAGTGATGCAGACAATTACATTGATGGAAGTTACAATCTATCTGAAATATTTAAAGCTGATCTACCCCCTAAAAAAAAAAAAAAAAAAACAGTTACCTGTAGCTGGGACCATAGTTCCCTGTAGTTACCTAGCTATATAGATACCTGTGGCTGGGACCATAGTTCCCTATAGTTACCTAGCTATATAGTTACCTGTAGCTGGGACCATAGTTCCCTGTAGTTACCTAGTTATACAGTTACCTGTAGCTGGGACCATAGTTCCCTGTAGTTACCTAGTTATACAGTTACCTGTAGCTGGGACCATAGTTCCCTGTAGTTACCTAGTTATACAGTTACCTGTAGCTGGGACCATAGTTCCCTGTAGTTACCTAGTTATACAGTCACCTGTAGCTGGGACCATAGTTCCTGTAGTTACCTAGTTATACAATTACCTGTAGCTGGGACCATAGTTCCCTGTAGTTACCTAGTTTTACAGTTACCTGTAGCTGGGACCATAGTTCCCTGGCCTCCCTGTCTCCATAAGACGTCTCCACCATATTGAGTTGGTGCTGTAGTCTGTGCTGAGAGTAGAATGTTACCCAGTCACTCTGCCACTCGTTCTCCTGATGAGAGAGAGACAAAGAGAGGTTAGAAAGTGGAACACAGATAAATGTCATTCAAAAAGTGGCAGGTTTTCTCATCCAGTTTGTCTTTTAAATCCCATGTTGAAGGCACAGTGATGCCGAAACATTGGTGGTTTACCCAATAAATTACTGGGAGCTTGTATATTGAGTGTGCGACTCTGTTTATTTATTTGTACAGCATACAGTTTAAATCCCATGTTACCACATATTCCAGTCTCGTATTCACTTGTGGGAAAGGTGGAAATCTAGTTGTCACCCAATATCAGACAATCTGTTGCATAGTAGCTCACCTGAGGGAGGTATCCACAGCACGTGGGGACATGGAACCCAAACTGGTCAATGACAGGAACATCAGGTCCTTTTCCTGTTTACATTTAATAGAGTGGTGAGTGAAGGCATGCAGTAGTCTGATGTTGTATACGTGAGAAAGCTTGACTTTTAAATTGTACGAATTGTTTTACCCAAAAAAATTGATCAGTCAATCAATGGACTAGGTGAGTTACCAACTGTCTGCTGTTCCTTGTTCTGTCTGTCCCTGTGTCTCTGGTTGTGTAGGTGCAGATCAGCCAGACGCTCTCCCAGCTGCTTAGAGTGCCTGGGGGAATCAATCAGACAATCATTAACACACTCAATCATCACAATAAAGTCTGACATAACACTAATACTTTACTAATGCATACAGAAGAAGAAGAAGAAGAAGAAGAAGAAGAAGAAGAAGAAGAAGAAGAAGAAGAAGAAGAAGAAGAAGAAGAAGAAGAAGAAGGAGGAAAGATCAAATACGTGTATTATACAGTATATGAGGAGATTCTCTTACCTGCTGAGACCCCTCATGTCAACATGTTCCATGACGAACACAGCCCCTCCTGTATCCAGCTCTATCACCTTGACAGGCTTGGGGACCTTCACTGTGTCTGTCATAACGATGGCTTCCAAGCTAGCCAGCTCCCCATCAAACATACGCTTCGCCTGGGGGACGAGGATAGGAGACGTGAGGATCATCATGACATTGACCAAAGAATTATACCATACCTTGAGATAGTGGCACAGCCCTTTGTGATGAAATGTATTGTACAGAAAAAGTGATTATGTATGTTTCTATGTACAATTGATCACTTGTTTACAAAACATGCAAAACTAGCCTCCCACGGAAGTAGTCTAGCAGCCTTCAGAGAAGGCAGTTTATGACTTTTCAGAGGTCAGGATTAGGGCTGTCCCATCACATAAAAACATCCAGCTCTGTGCACAACAGTGCCCTGATTTTGCCAGCACATGACTGGATGGCTATATTGTGAATCCTAATCCTTTGCTCTCAGAGTGCTGGCTACTGTAATTCATTTGATACAGTGTGTAGCTAAATAGCTTGCAACAAAATAATGTTTGATATTTCTGACAAATTATCCTTATTAGGCTACTATTTTACAGTGCTAATCTATTTTGAGTGACTTCATATGTCAATGTAAAGGCATGCAGTATGGAATTGGTATTAAGTAAATGAAGAACCTGACTCTTGTGGTTGATCTTGACAAACACTCTCCCGTGGTCAGTATCAAAGCTCTGTCCCTGGCTGATACAACCACCTCCAGAATGGCCAGTTGACTTAAGCATGGATGTTCCCAGCTCCTTCTTTAGCTGAGCTTCCATGGCTGTTCTCCAAGATGCTCTCCAAACGCTTGAAGAATAACCTATTGCTGAACTTAGCTGCACACCACCGGGGTGGATTGTTTGACTCCCAAACTTCTTTAGGTTTGACTCCCACTCCTGTAGCTGTCTGTTTATGTTTTGACAACTGGGTGGAAGAAGGCGTGGCTTGTTTTCGAAGGAAAGGAAGTGATTAAATGTTTTGGTTCCGGGTCAGTCGGCAATGAAACGACTAATGGGAAACTGGATTTGCAATGATTTACTTCTTATTTGTGCAATCATAGTTGATCATATGAGCGTCGCAATGGTGTCAAAGGAAGCTGGAGAGGCTTGCTTGCTAGCTAACTAGTCTCGAAAAGTTTGATACGGATGAAGTCTTTGTTGGATTTTACGAAATGTGTTTGCTGCTCGGTGCGACCGGTGTTGGAAAGACGCTGCTCTTGAAACGTTTACAGAATATCCTTTCAAACTAGCCATCATTGAGATTAATGTAGCAAGCAAGCAAGATAATAAGCTAGCTAGCTAACGTTAGCAATTATGACCATGGCTGCATCTCAATAATGTTTTGGCTTCCTTTCCTCGTATCCTCTTCTTCATCTGCTTGGAATCTGATTACAGTTTTCCAATACACATCCACCATATTCTTCTTCTCACTTATCCTATGTTTTAATATCAGTGCAAATGAAGGAGAGGAGACCGGAAGAGGGGGCCGCTGTTGACTATTGAGAAGACGCAGCCCATGTCTCACTCCAACATGTATCTTCAGAGGACATTTCCATGCCATCCTGTCTCATAAATAACAAGCGCTAACGTCACAGTGTCTATTTAATCACCCTTAACAGACGATTCACAGCTCAGTTTGAGAGATGGGACAACTGATTTAGGGGAACCCCCTGTTACTCTACCTACGGTGAGTCCATTCAGTATTCACCACAGTGATTGTTGCGTCAGTCACCATTCGAGGGTGTCTTTAAAACAGAAAAGGAATATTCTAGACTACTATTATGTATCCCTCTATTACAGGTGGGCACCAACCTGACAGACCTGACTCTGAAGAGGAAGAGGGTGACCGTGAGAGAGCTGGGAGGCTGTATGGGACCTATCTGGCCCAGCTACTATACGGACTGTTCCTCTGTCATCGTGAGTCCAGAACCACATCCATACAGTGTATAAGTCGAGTTAATATATCTACTCTAAAGAAGAAGATGATGACAGTGTGAGAGCTGGGGGAGGGAGGCAGGCAGGCAGGCAATCTGGTCCAGATACTACCTACACTGAATGCTCCTCTGTTATTGTCCATAGACATTTTATAAATTAAACCTTTTATGGATTCAGGTTTGTCCAATTGAGATCAAATCTCTTTAGCAAGAGAGCCCTGGTCCAAGATAGCAGTAGCATGAGAACCACGTCATGACTCCTATATAGGAAGACGTTTCTCTCAATTTGGGAATAATTCATTGTAAGTGCTTGGAATGATCTCAATAATACTTTGTACACATAATACATTGATTGTGAAGTTTAATGCAAAAATAGTAAATATTTCTATATGATTAATAAGCAAAGCTCCTCTGATCAAAAATAGAGATCAACCAGAGGTTTGAATAGGCTAATATCACTGCAATACATGGTAGACCATCAGCCCACTGAACTGGGAAAGGATAGGATAAAGTAATCCTTCTACCCCCCCCCCCTAAAAAAAAAAGTAAAGTGGTTATCCCACTGGCTATAGGGTGAATGCACCAATTTGTAAGTCGCTCTGGATAAGAGCGTCTGCTAAATGACGTAAATGTAAATGTAAAACTGGGAGATCATCTGTGCATTCTGCATAATTTCAGGCGTGTCAACTGCAGGCATGAATGATTTAAAATAAAATAATTGTTGTTTGTCCTCTATATAGTTCATGGTGGACTCTGCCAACACCACCCAGATCTCGTCCTCCTGTATCCAGCTCCTGTCTGTCCTCTCTGCTGAACCTCTCCACACAGCCTCTGTCCTGGTTATCTTCAACAAGAGGTCTTGTAGTAACACAGACACTACAAATTCTCTGGACAAGATCAGTGTATTTTATAGGTGAAACATTCAGAAAGTTCCAGATAGAAATGTAATGAATAGATGTGACATGATCCCCTATTTTCTACATGACAGACAATCAGGTTTATTCAGCACAATACAGTTCTATCTGAATGTTTTGCAACATTGCACCTTACTAGACAGACCCCTGGCTACGAAACAGACGTATCTAATTCCTCCCAATATACTCCCACTTTAAATGCTTTTTTCCCAAACAGACAGTTTCTCTCCCTCCCTGCAACGTTCCTGACTGATTCTCCACCCTTCTTCTCAGGATCTCTATTGTACCATGAGTCTAGTAGAGATTATCTTTATTCACCTCCTTTGCATAAGTGATCAACAGTGCCTCTCCCTCCCTCTGCAAATTTCTAACCCTTTCTCCACCCGCCCTTCCTCCAGGGACCTCCCTTGTACCATGAGTCTCGTAGAGATGATGTCACTGTTCAGGATGGATGACATCATCGCCTCTGCCACCCAGCCAATCACAACCCTGGAACTGAGCGCTCGATCCGGCCAGGGGCTCCAGGAGGTGTTGGCCTGGCTGGACTCCACCCCTAACTGACTGACTGGCTGGCTGACTGATGTCATAGAAGCATCTTCCTTTCAGGAAGCAGTTCCTCATTACTGGTGCTTTCAAGACAGCTGGGAAAAATACGAGGTCATATCATGACGTCAGTGATCTTCAGGTCGGAAAGTCGGAGCACTAGAAAGAGGCCCAAGTTCCCGAGTTGGAATTCTAAGTTGGATGACCGTTCAAAACGATTTTCTCAGTCGGAGCTCGTCCCCCCTCAGTTGTCACACCAAGAATGATGCCGTCATTCACATGGGATCACGTCTTCTTGAGGAGGCGGGATATTAATGCTCTTACAGCTGGAATATCATCCCTGTATTTATTGCCAACACTCTGTATAGATACTGTATCTACCAGGATTTGTTTTTTAAAGGCTGAGGGAGAACACTGTTACAGTGGGGGGAAAAAGTATTTAGTTAGCCACCAATTGTGCAAGTTCTCCCACTTAAAAAGATGAGAGAGGCCTGTAATTTTCATCATAGGTACACGTCCACTATGACAGACGAAATGAGATTTTTTTTCTCCAGAAAATCACATTGTAGGATTTTTTATGAATTTATTTGCAAATTATGGTGGAAAATAAGTATTTGGTCAATAACAAAAGTTTCTCAATGCTTTGTTATATACCCTTTGTTGGCAATGACACAGGTCAAACGTTTTCTGTAAGTCTTCACAAGGTTTTCACACACTGTTGCTGGTATTTTGGCCCATTCCTCCATGCAGATCTCCTCTAGAGCAGTGATGTTTTGGGGCTGTCGCTGGGCAACACGGACTTTCAACTCCCTCCAAATATTTTCTATGGGGTTGAGATCTGGAGACTGGCTAGGCCACTCCAGGACCTTGAAATGCTTCTTACGAAGCCGCTCCTTCGTTGTCATGCTGAAAGACCCAGCCACGTTTCATCTTCAATGCCCTTGCTGATGGAAGGAGGTTTTCACTCAATCTCACGATACATGGCCCCATTCATTCTTTCCTTTACACGGATCAGTCGTCCTGGTCCCTTTGCAGAAAAACAGCCCCAAAGCATGATGTTTCCACCCCCATGCTTCACAGTAGGTATGGTGTTCATTGGATGCAACTCAGCATTCTTTGTCCTCCAAACACGACGAGTTGAGTTTTTACCAAAAAGTTATATTTTGGTTTCATCTGACCATATGACATTCTCCCAATCCTCTTCTGGATCATCCAAATGCACTCTAGCAAACTTCAGACGGGCCTGGACATGTACTGGCTTAAGCAGGGGGACACGTCTGGCACTGCAGGATTTGAGTCCCTGGCGGCGTAGTGTGTTACTGATGGTAGGCTTTGTTACTTTGGTCCCAGCTCTCTGCAGGTCATTCACTAGGTCCCCCGTGTGGTTCTGGGATTTTTGCTCACCGTTCTTGTGATCATTTTGACCCCACGGGGTGAGATCTTGCGTGGAGCCCCAGATCGAGGGAGATTATCAGTGGTCTTGTATGTCTTCCATTTCCTAATAATTGCTCCCACAGTTGATTTCTTCAAACCAAGCTGCTTACCTATTGCAGATTCAGTCTTCCCAGCCTGGTGCAGGTCTACAATTTTGTTTCTGGTGTCCTTTGACAGCTCTTTGGTCTTGGCCATAGTGGAGTTTGGAGTGTGACTGTTTGAGGTTGTGGACAGGTGTCTTTTATACTGATAACAAGTTCAAACATGTGCCATTAATACAGGTAACGAGTGGAGGACAGAGGAGCCTCTTAAAGAAGAAGTTACAGGTCTGTGAGAGCCAGAAATCTTGCTTGTTTGTAGGTGACCAAATACTTATTTTCCACCATAATTTGCAAATAAATTCATTAAAAATCCTACAATGTCATTTTTAGGAAAAAAAAATCTCAATTTGTCTGTCATAGTTGACGTGTACCTATGATGAAAATTACAGGCCTCTCTCATCTTTTTAAGTGGGAGAACTTGCACAATTGGTGGCTGACTAAATACTTTTTTCCCCCACTGTATATCATTTGGTTCAAGAATTTTCAAACGGGGAAATGCATAATCATGTGTGGAGTAGTGTCCTCGATGTAGCCTAACTATACTGGAGTAGTGTCCTCGATGTAGCCTAACTATACTGGAGTAGTGTCCTCGATGTAGCCTTACTATACTGGAGTAGTGTCCTCGATGTAGCCTTACTATGCTGGATTCATTGATATGGGGAAATGATGGATGACAGTGGAAATACAGTAACTGTTATACAGATGTTTGGCATCCAGGGGGCAGATAAACATGGTGTACAAAAGTCAACCCTTCAAAGATTGTGCTTTTCTAAGCATTCAATATGTAGAAACATTACATAATAAAATGTTTGATATTACAATCTAGGGCTAGGCCTATATATACACAGTCATGTATTAACAGATGTAAACCGGTTGAATGGTATCAAAACAACAAGTCAAGAAATATAATATTGATCAAAAATGATCATGAAATAAAAGCTATAAAATATGAATGAATGCCAATCCAAGGTGTTGTTATTAGTTAATTATACCCTTATATTTGATGATGACAATCAGTGTTTCACAAGCAATGAGAATAAAAAAAATCATGATTTCAATTCAACATTCTTCTAATATGTTGCCTTGCTTATAGGGTCGAATTCTAACTTCCACTGCAATTGAATTTCCACTTCTCCCATTGACATCAATGCAAAATTCAACTTGAAGCGAGAGCGTTAGGATTTGCCCCTGTAGTGAATCCTGCAGTTATTCCGGTCCCTTGAAAAGCAGATTTCATTCAGTTATCCCCCAAAGGAATCCCACTCCAGTCCACTACAATACAATCAAACTACATTAGAATCTTTCTCACCATCAACACTGTTCCATTCCAACAGAAAACCACCATTACACAAGAACTCACTCTGAGTGAGTCTTACTAGGCCTAATGCAACAAAAAGGAAACTTAAAACTGAGTGGTCATTATATGGATGTGGGTTGTCTGGCGTCTCATCACCGGTGTGGCATGTTCTCTGTCCGTTCTCAGAAAGCAAGAGTTGCAGTCTGTGCTGGGAAACATACTGAACGTTTGCAGACAGAAATAGATTGAATAGAGCTGACACACTTCCCTTATTCTATCTGGCAGACAATCATATCTGTTCTATATGATACATTTCTATCTGAGCATTCTGTAACGTTACATCCTCCTGAAAAGACTTGTCCGAGTTATCCCCTGGGGCATCATGGGAGACATAATAGGAGAGAAAGAGCCGACCAATGAAAGCAGTCCAGAGAGCGGACCAACCAATCAGCATAGAGCAGTGCGGCGGAACAGTGGGCGTCCTGTCCCAGTGCATTGTGGTCCGTCGGTCGGAGAGATAAGCAGGCATATCTGGTGTACAATCAGTTCAGTGCTGGATCAGGAGCAACATTGAGGAGCCAATCAAACTAAAGTATGCAGCAGAGTGGGCGGGGCATGTGACTAGGTAGGAAGCAGTTGGAAAAGCAGTTAACTAACCTGGTCCCAGATCTGTTTGTGTTGTATAGCCAATGACCATAGTTGGAAAGAGGGCACGAACAGATCTGAGAATAGGTTAGTGCTTACACACTCGCTTTGTAAAGTATTGCTAAGTACTTTAGCATCAAAATGTCTTCACCCACTGTGCTTACTACAGCGAAGGATGAGCTTGGGCATAGGCCTGTATGTATCAGGATCAGGTTACTATAGACCTAAACAAGTTCTGTTCTCTCTCTTTCTACCTCTCCTTCCTCCTCCATCAGGTGATCTACTGCACATGGCAGACGTTGGTGTTGGTCCACCTTCCCTGTTACGGGGTTCTGTCCAGTTCAGCTGGACAGGCATCATAGGAAGGGGTTCTGACTGTGCTGGTCTCCCAGAGACGAGATGGATGAGAGGGGTAGCAGGGGCTGTGGCAGCCCAGGTATGTCCAGGGCTCCCTGGGTGGGCTGGGTGAGGGAGGAGGGAAGGCTGGCCGGCTGGTGGCTGGAGGGCAGGGGCAGAGAAGCACTGTAGGGCAGGGAGGGAGGACCGGAGGGGGGGACGGGGGACGTGGAGCTGGGACGCATCTGATTCAGAGTGAGACGAGGCTGTTCACTCTGGAACGGGTTGAGGGGAGATGGAGCACTCAGACCTGGAGGGGGGAAGGAGATAGGGGAAGAGAGAGAGGGGGGTAGAGAGAGGTTGGGGAGAGAGACAGAGGGAGAGAGGAGAAACAGGGGTAGAGAGAGAGAGAGGTAGAGAGAGAGAGGTAGAGAGAGAGAGGTAGAGAGAGAGAGAGAGAGAGAGTCAGTAGAAGCACTTTTAACCATTACACATTAAATGTTTAAATACTTTACCTGCACTTGATTATTAAGTTTGCCCAGTAAGCTACGATAGGATCAATGGAATAGTCCCAAAAGAGCAAACTTCAAGCTGTAATTGCCCCAGATCTGAGTAAGTGACTGAGTAGCACTTTTGGATGGGGTACATGGTATGGTTGGCTGTGTTCACCTGAGAGGAAGGGGTTCTTGGTTTTGGCTGGGGGGTTGGCTGGTATCAGGCTGTCCAGATTGACCAGGGAGGCCCCTGTGGGCCCCAGGAAGGATTCAGGGGTCCGGCAGGTCCGAGGGCTGGGGACCCCCAGACTGTCCACTAAACGAGACAGATCAAACAGCTCCGGGCTTCCCTCACCACGACTGTTCAGGCTGAAATGACCTCCGTCCATCGCCTCGTCAAACAGGTCACCATCTAATGGAGAGTACAAATATGTTTAAATGTTCAAATATGTTTAGAAATGTATGCTTCTACCCGTACATACATGCAGTGAAGGAAAAAAGTATTTGATCCCCTGCTGATTTTGTACGTTTGCCCACTGACAAAGACATGATCAGTCTATAATTTTAATGGTAGGTTTATTTGAACAGTTAGAGACAGAATAACAACAACAGTCGAGGCTTCTTCCTTAGCCACTCCTTTGTTGCCTTGGCCGTGTGTTTTGGGTCATTGTCATGCTGGAATACTCATCCACGACCCATTTTCAATGCCCTGGCTGAGGGAAGGAGGTTCTCACCCGAGATTTGACGGTACATGGCCCCGTCCATCGTCCCTTTGATGCGGTGAAGTTGTCCTGTCTCCTTAGCAGAAAAACATCCCCAAAGCATAATGTTTCCACCTCCATGTTTGTCGGTGGGGATGGTGTTCTTGGGGTCATAGGCAGCATTCCTCCTCCTCCAAACACGGCGAGTTGAGTTGATGCCAAAGAGCTCGATTTTGGTCTCATCTGACCACAACATTTTCACCCAGTTCTCCTCTGAATCATTCAGATGTTCATTGGCAAACTTCAGACGGGCCTGTATATGTGCTTTCTTGAGCAGGGGGACCTTGCGGGTGCTGCAGGATTTCAGTCCTTCACGGCGTAGTGTGTTACCAATTGTTTTCTTGGTGACTATGGTCCCAGCTGCCTTGAGATCATTGACAAGATCCTCCCGTTCTGGGTGTTCTCATGACCATTGCAACTCCACGAGGTGAGATCTTGCATGGAGCCCCAGGCCGAGGGAGATTGACAGTTATTTTGTGTTTCTTCCATTTGCGAATAATCGCACCAACTGTTGTCACCTTCTCACCAAGCTGCTTGGCGATGGTCTTGTAGCCCATTCCAGCCTTGTGTAGGTCTACAATCTTGTCCCTGACATTCTTGGATAGCTCTTTGGTCTTGGCCATGGTGGAGAGTTTGGAATCAGATTGATTGCTTCTGTGGACAGCTGTCTTTTATACAGGTAACAAACTGAGATTAGGAGCACTCCCTTTAAGAGTGTGCTCCTAATCTTAGCTCGTTACCTGTATAAAAGACACCTGGGAGCCAGAAATCTTTCTGATTGAGAGGGGGTCAAATACTTATTTCCCTCATTAAAATGCAAATCAATTTATAACATTTTTGACATGCGTTTTTCTGTATTTTGTTGTTGTTATTCTGTCTCTCACTGTTCAAATAAACCTACCATTAAAATTATAGACTGATAATTTCTTTGTCAGTGGGCAAACGTACAAAATCAGCAGGGGATCAAATACTTTACATGTTGTTACATGATACATAGAAATGTGTTAAACAAAAGGTAGCAGGTGTGTGTGTGTGTGTGTCAGTGTCTGTGTGTGTGTGTCTCTGTGTGTGTATCTCTGTGTGTGTGTGTGTCTCTCTGTGTGTGTGTGTGTGTCTCTGTGTGTGTGTGTGTGTGTATCTCTGTGTGTGTGTGTGTCTCTCTGTGTGTGTGTGTGTGTCTCTGTGTGTGTGTGTGTGTGTCTCTGTGTGTCTCTGTGTGTCTCTGTGTGTGTCTCTGTGTGTGTGTCTCTGTGCGTGTGTGTGTGTCTCTGTGTGTCTGTGTCTCTGTGTCTCTGTGTGTGTGTGTGTGTCTCTGTGTGTGTGTGTGTGTGTCTCTGTGTGTGTGTCTCTCTGTGTGTGTGTGTCTCTCTGTGTGTCTGTGTGTCTCTGTGTGTGTGTCTCTGTGTGTTTGTGTGTCTCTGTGTGTGTGTCTCTGTGTGTGTGTCTCTGTGTGTCTGTGTCTCTGTGTGTGTGTGTCTCTGTGTGTGTGTGTGTCTCTGTGTGTCTGTGTCTCTGTGTGTGTCTCTGTGTGTGTGTGTCTCTGTGTCTCTGTGAGTGTGTGTGTGTGTGTCTCTGTGTGTGTGTGTGTCTCTGTGTGTGTGTGTGTGTCTCTGTGTGTGTGTGTGTGTGTGTGTGTGTCTCTGTGTGTGTGTGTGTGTCTCTGTGTGTGTGTGTGTGTGTCTCTGTGTGTGTGTGTGTGTGTGTGTGTGTGTGTCTCTGTGTGTGTGTGTCTCTGTGTGTCTCTGTGTGTGAGTGTCTCTGTGTGTGTGTGTGTGTGTGTGTGTGTGTGTGTGTGTGTGTGTGTGTGTGTGTGTTTAGCCATAGGGAGCCAGAGATAGCCAGTCACCTGTAGGGCTGCCAGTTCGAAGAACAGCTGGGACAGAGAATGGGTCTGCTACCCCCGGGTTCTCCCAGGGGTCCGGAGGGGACCGGCTACGCTCCCAAGGAGGGGCGGAGCTACTGGAGGTGGGAGGAACCATCCAGGGAGACTCTATCACAGGGGGAGTGGAGCGAGCCTCCACTGCAGTAACAGGACAGGGTAAGGATTTACATTATTACACGTCTATAAGCAGATCATAAACAGTCCATTAGAGTTACACAAAGCTTTATTAACATTATTTGCAAACTGTTTCACAGTTTTCTTTTATATGAGGGTGTGTATTGGTAAGAGAATAACTACCAGAGCCTGGAACACATTATGTAATCAATTGATTTGGGCTATTGGCCTACAGTACAGTATGAGTGGTGAGCAGAGAGAGAGATAATGTTATTGGCCTACAGTATGAGTGGTGAGCAGAGAGAGAGATAATGTTATTGACCTACAGTATGAGTGGTGAGCAGAGAGAGAGATAATGTTATTGGCCTACAGTACCGTATGAGTGGTGAGCAGAGAGAGAGATAATGTTATTGGCCTACAGTACAGTATGAGTGGTGAGCAGAGAGAGAGATAATGTTATTGGCCTACAGTACCGTATGAGTGGTGAGCAGAGAGCGAGATAATGCTGGAGGGCAGACAGTACAGTACGAGTGGTGAGCAGAGAGAGAGATAATGTTATTGGCCTACAGTACCGTATGAGTGGTGAGCAGAGAGCGAGAAAATGCTGGAGGGCAGACAGTACAGTACGAGTGGTGAGCAGAGAGAGAGATAATGCTGGAGGGCAGACAGTACAGTATAAGTGGTGAGCAGAGATAGCGAGCGAGAGAGAGAGATAATGCTGGGATAATGCTGGAGGGCAGACAGTAGACTAACTGTATTAATGAGTCAGTGCTGACTGAGGACGGACTGTAACTGTATTAATGAGTCAGTGCTGACTGAGGGCAGACAGTAGACTGTAACTGTATTAATGAGTCAGTGCTGACTGAGGACAGACAGTAGACTGTAACTGTATTAATGAGTCAGTGCTGACTGAGGGCAGACAGTAGACTGTAACTGTATTAATGAGTCAGTGCTGACTGAGGACAGACAGTAGACTAACTGTATTAATGAGTCAGTGCTGACTGAGGGCAGACAGTGCAGTATAATGAGGATACAGTCCCAATTCACTCTCTATCCCTTCCCCCTGGTCCTATCCCTTCCCCCTGGTCCTATCCCTTCCCCCTGGTCCTATCCCTTCCCCCTGGTCCTATCCCTTCCCCCTGGTCCTATCCCTTCCCCCTGGTCCTATCCCTTCCCCCTGGTCCTATCCTTTCCCCCTGGTCCTATCCTTTCCCCCTGGTCCTATCCTTTTCCCCCTGGTCCTATCCTTTCCCCCTGGTCCTATCCTTTCCCCCTGGTTCTATCCCTTCCCCCTGGTCCTATCCTTTCCCCCTGGTCCTATCCCTTCCCCCTGGTCCTATCCCTTCCCCCTGGTCCTATCCCTTCCCCCTGGTTCTATCCCTTCCCCTGGTCCTAACTACACTGTGTATACATATCCAGACCAATACATGTCTATGATCCAGACCCTTCAGATCGGAGGAAGGGGTAGGGCCAAGGTTGAAGGGTTAGGGAGTGAATTGGGACCGGCTGTTAAGAGTTAGAGCTCTTTAGAGGCTTGGAGCAGCTCTTACCCAGTGAGTCCCAGGGGTCGGAGGCTGCCCCAGCCCCAGGCAGGTGACCAGCCCCAGCAGCAGCCTGGGCCTGGGGGAGGGGGTGGTGGAGAGGGGTGCGGATGTTCCCCCCTGGCAGGTCCCAGGGGTTGGCGCTAGAACTAGGAGGCACCTCAGACGACACAGCAAACACCTCCACCAGGTCCATCATGGCAGACTATCCACAGAGAAAGAAGAAACAGGTTCTAATCATTAAATAGGTAAGTCTTGTCGGAGTCAGAGCGGCCCATAGAGCAGGAGCCTGTGTCCTGTTTCTGTAGCGTGAGGCAGCGTGATGTACAAATACACCCCCTGGACAGGACGCTAGTCTGTTGCAGGGCCTTATAGTTATAGTCATAGGAGTTATAAGATAGGTGGATAGTCATAGGAGTTATAAGATAGGTGGATATAGTCATAGGAGTTATAGGATAGTCATAGGAGTTATAAGATAGGTGGATAGTCAAAGGAGTTATAGGATAGGTGGATATAGTCAAATGAGTTATAGGATAGGAGGATAGTCATAGGAGTTACAGGATAGGAGGATAGTCATAGGAGTTATAAGATAGGTGGATAGTCATAGGAGTTATAGGATAGTCATAGGAGTTATAGGATAGGAGGATAGTCATAGGAGTTATAGGATAGGAGGATAGTCATAGGAGTTATAAGATAGGTGGATAGTCATAGGAGTTATAGGATAGTTATAGGAGTTATAGGATAGGAGGATAGTCATATGAGTTATAGGATAGGAGGATAGTCATAGGAGTTATAAGATAGGTGGATAGTCATAGGAGTTATAGGATAGGTGGATAGTCATAGGAGTTATAGGATAGGAGGATGGAGTTATAGGATAGTCAAAGGAGTTATAGGATAGGAGGATAGTCATAGGAGTTATAGGATAGGAGGATAGTCATAGGAGTTATAAGATAGGTGGATAGTCATAGGAGTTATAAGATAGGTGGATAGTCATAGGAGTTATAGGATAGTCATAGGAGTTATAGGATAGGAGGATAGTCATAGGTGTTATAGGATAGGAGGATAGTCATATGAGTTATAAGATAGGTGGATAGTCATAGGAGTTATAGGATAGGTGGATAGTAATAGGAGTTATAGGATATGAGGATATAGTCATAGGAGTTATAGGATAGTCATAGGAGTTATAGGATAGGAGGATAGTCATGAGTTATAGGATAGGAGGGTAGTCATAGGAGTTATAGGATAGTCATAGGAGTTATAGTATAGGTGGATAGTCATAGGAGTTACAGGATAGTTATAGGATAGGAGGATAGTTATAGCATATATGGGGATAGTCATATGGGTTATAGGATAGGTGGAAAGTCATAGGAGTTATAGTCATAGGAGTTATAGGATAGGTGGATAGTCATATGAGTTATAGGATAGTGATAGGAGTTATAGGATAGGAGGATAGTCATAGGAGTTATAGGATAGGAGGATAGTCATATGAGTTATAAGATAGGTGGATAGTCATAGGAGTTATAGGATAGGTGGATAGTCATAGGAGTTATAAGATAGGTGGATAGTCATAGGAGTTATAGTATAGTCATAGGAGTTATAGGATAGGAGGATAGTCATAGGAGTTATAGGATAGGAGGATAGTCATAGGAGTTATAAGATAGGTGGATAGTCATAGGAGTTATAGGATAGGTGGATAGTCATAGGAGTTATAGGATAGGAGGATGGAGTTATAGGATAGGAGGATAGTCATAGGGGTTATAGGATAGTCATAGGAGTTATAGGATAGGTGGATAGTCATAGGAGTTATAGGATAGTCATATGAGTTATAGCATAGGAGGATAGTCATAGGAGTTATAGGATAGTCATAGGAGTTATAGGATAGTCATAAGAGTTAGGATAGGTGGATAGTTATAGGATAGGTGGATAGTCATAGGCGTTATAGGATAGGTGGATAGTCATAGGAGTTATAGGATAGTCATAGCAGTTATAGGATAGGTGGATAGTCATAGGCGTTATAGGATAGTCATAGGAGTTATAAGATAGTCATAGGCGTTATAGGATATACATTATATAATCTAGGTTACATAGAGTAGTACGGTGTGTTAACTGTTCCTACACTCTAGGTTACATAGAGTAGTACGGTGTGTTAACTGTTCCTACATTATATACTCTAGGTTACATAGAGTAGTACGGTGTGTTAACTGTTCCTACATTATATACTCTAGGTTACATAGAGTAGTACGGTGTGTTAACTGTTCCTACATTATATACTCTAGGTTACATAGAGTAGTACGGTGTGTTAACTGTTCCTACATTATATACTCTAGGTTACATAGATACATAGAGTAGTACGGTGTGTTAACTGTTCCTACATTATACAGTGGGGAAAAAAAGTATTTAGTCAGCCACCAATTGTGCAAGTTCTCCCACTTAAAAAGATGAGAGAGGCCTGTAATTTTCATCATAGGTACACGTCAACTATGACAGACAATTGAGAAAAAAAAATCCAGAAAATCCCATTGTAGGATTTTTAATGAATTTATTTGCAAATTATGGTGGAAAATAAGTATTTGGTCACCTACAAACAAGCAAGATTTCTGGCTCTCACAGACCTGTAACTTCTTCTTTAAGAGGCTCCTCTGTCCTCCACTCGTTACCTGTATTAATGGCACCTGTTTGAACTTGTTATCAGTATAAAAGACACCTGTCCACAACCTCAAACAGTCACACTCCAAACTCCACAATGGCCAAGACCAAAGAGCTGTCAAAGGACACCAGAAACAAAATTGTAGACTTGCACCAGGCTGGGAAGACTGAATCTGCAATAGGTAAGCAGCTTGGTTTGAAGAAATCAACTGTGGGAGCAATTATTAGGAAATGGAAGACATACAAGACCACTGATAATCTCCCTCAATCTGGGGCTCCACGCAAGATCTCACCCCGTGGGAGTCAAAATGATCACAAGAACGGTGAGCAAAAATCCCAGAACCACACGGGGGGACCTAGTGAATGACCTGCAGAGAGCTGGGACCAAAGTAACAAAGCCTACCATCAGTAACACACTACGCCGCCAGGGACTCAAATCCTGCAGTGCGAGACGTGTCCCCCTGCTTAAGCCAGTACATGTCCAGGCCCGTCTGAAGTGCATTTGGATGATCCAGAAGAGGATTGGGAGAATGTCATATGGTCAGATGAAACCAAAATAGAACTTTTTGGTAAAAACTCAACTCGTCATGTTTGGAGGACAAAGAATGCTGAGTTGCATCCAAAGAACACCATACCTACTGTGAAGCATGGGGGTGGAAACATCATGCTTTGGGGCTGTTTTTTCTGCAAAGGGACCAGGACGACTGATCCGTGTAAAGGAAAGAATGAATGGGGCCATGTATCGTGAGATTTTGAGTGAAAACCTCCTTCCATCAGCAAGGGCATTGAAGATGAAACGTGGCTGGGTCTTTCAGCATGACAATGATCCCAAACACACCGCCCGGGCAACGAAGGAGTGGCTTCGTAAGAAGCATTTCAAGGTCCTGGAGTGGCCTAGCCAGTCTCCAGATCTCAACCCCATAGAAAATCTTTGGAGGGAGTTGAAAGTCTGTGTTGCCCAGCGACAGCCCCAAAACATCACTGCTCTAGAGGAGATCTGCATGGAGGAATGGGCCAAAATACAAGCAACAGTGTGTGAAAACCTTGTGAAGACTTACAGAAAACGTTTGACCTGTGTCATTGCCAACAAAGGGTATATAACAAAGTATTGAGAAACTTTTGTTATTGACCAAATACTTATTTTCCACCATCATTTGCCAATAAATTCATTAAAAATCCTACAATGTGATTTTCTGGATTTTTTTTTCTCATTTTGTCTGTCATAGTTGACGTGTACCTATGATGAAAATTACAGGCCTCTCTCATCTTTTTAAGTGGGAGAACTTGCACAATTGGTGGCTGACTAAATACTTTTTTTCCCCACTGTATACTCTAGGTTACATAGAGTAGTACGGTGTGTTAACTCTCCCTACCCCAATTCCACCAGATGCCGCCTCCCGTTTGCTCTCTTCAAGAGCTTTCTGGAGCAACGACTCGTCTCCTTGGCGACTCTGTTGCTCCTGGCAACACACACACACACACACACACACAGATGCATGGACGCTGTTAGGGCATGACAGGGCTCGGAGACAAGCTCACTGATTCTAACACACACACACACACACACACACACACACACACACTGGCCGAATCCCAAATGGCACTCTATTTTCATATATAGTGCACTATGGGACCAGGACCCATAGGGCACTACATAGGGAACAAATGTAGTGCTTTGACTCTGGTGAAAAGTAGTGCACTATATAGGGAATAGGGTTCTGGTCTAAAGTAGTGCACTATGTAGGGAATAGGGTTCTGGTCTAAAGTAGTTTACTATATAGGGAATAGGGTTCTGGTCTAAAGTAGTGCACTATATAGGGAATAGGGTTCTGGTCTAAAGTAGTGCACTATATAGGGTGCCATTTGGAACGTAGACAGTCTTTACACACAGTCACAGTACTAACTCAGAGAAACAGTCACAGTACTAACTCAGAGAAACAGTCACAGTACTAACTCAGAGAAACAGTTACAGTACTAACTCAGAGAAACAGTCACAATAACAGAAATGCATGGTTGGACAACAGACTACTGAACCACAGCAACAACACGTCTACTAACTGGACATGACATGACATGCGAGTAGGAACGGCATCACTGATTCTCACATACTGACTCCATGTACTGACTCCATGTACTGACTCCATGTACTGACTCACACATAGTCAGACATACACATAGACACAACACATGCATGGTCACACAACAACAACACATGTCTAGAAGCTGGACAAGACATGTGAGAAGGAAGAGAAGGCATCAGAGAGACAGACGGAGACAGAGAGTCTACTCCGGTCAGAGAGGAGAGCAGTCAAGCACAAGTCACTCAGTGAGTAACTGCTTCCATTGTGCCACCCTGGCAGAGAGAGAGAGAGAGGGGCAGAGAGAGGCAGAGAGAGGCAGAGAGAGAGAGAGAGAGAGACAGCGAGAGAGAGAGAGAGAGAGAGGCAGAGAGAGAGGCAGAGAGGCAGAGAGACAGCGAGAGAGAGAGAGAGACAGCGAGAGAGAGAGAGACAGCGAGAGAGAGAGAGACAGCGAGAGAGAGAGAGACAGCGAGAGAGAGAGAGACAGCGAGAGAGAGAGAGACAGCGAGAGAGAGAGAGAGAGAGAGAGGCAGAGAGAGAGGCAGAGAGACAGCGAGAGAGAGAGAGAGAGACAGCGAGAGAGAGAGAGACAGCGAGAGAGAGAGACAGCGAGAGAGAGACAGCGAGAGGCAGAGAGAGAGAGACAGAGAGAGAGAGACAGCGAGAGAGAGAGAGAGAGACAGCGAGAGAGAGAGAGAGAGAGAGAGACAGCGAGAGAGAGAGAGACAGCGAGAGAGAGAGACAGCGAGAGAGAGAGAGACAGCGAGAGAGAGACAGCGAGAGAGAGAGACAGCGAGAGAGAGACAGCGAGAGACAGCGAGAGAGAGAGAGAGAGAGAGAGACAGCGAGAGAGAGAGAGAGACAGCGAGAGAGAGACAGCGAGACAGCGAGAGAGAGAGACAGCGAGAGAGAGAGACAGTGAGAGAGAGCGACAGCGAGAGAGAGACAGAGAGAGAGAGAGAGACAGAGAGAGAGAGAGAGAGACAGCGAGAGAGAGAGAGAGACAGCGAGAGAGAGAGAGAGACGAGAGAGAGAGAGAGAGAGAGAGAGAGACAGCGAGAGAGAGAGAGAGACAGAGACAGAGAGAGAGAGACAGCGAGAGAGAGAGAGACAGCGAGAGAGAGAGAGAGACAGCGAGAGAGAGAGAGAGACAGCGAGAGAGAGAGAGACAGCGAGAGAGAGAGAGACAGCGAGAGAGAGAGAGAGACAGCGAGAGAGAGAGAGACAGCGAGAGAGAGAGAGAGAGAGACAGCGAGAGAGAGAGAGAGACAGCGAGAGAGAGAGAGACAGCGAGAGAGAGAGAGAGAGAGGGAGAGAGAGAGAGAGAGAGAGCCAGTGGAGCAAGAGAAGCAGAGTGAGTTCCCAGTCTAGAGAAGCAGAGTGAGTGAGTTCCCAGTCTAGAGAAGCAGAGTGAGTTCCCAGTCTAGAGAAGCAGAGTGAGTTCCCAGTCTAGAGAAGCAGAGTGAGTTCCCAGTCTAGAGTGTAAAACATTGAGGATGGGGGGATGAGCAGCCAGACAGGAGGAAGGAAGGAAAGAAAGAGAGGTGTTGAGCAGTGCTGAGCTGAAGGACCAGAAGGGGTTAGACACAAGACACAAAACACAGGGGGCTCAGGGGGAGAGAACATGCTCCCCCATTCCCCTCTCAGTGGGCCAAACCTCGTCCCTGTGTAGTGCACTACTTTGGGCCTGAAACCTTTGTGGCTGGCCTGGTCAAGCAGTCTGACCGCTGCACTCACTCACGTTTCTGTTTCACTACACCAGAATGTGAGCTGGCAGGGGGATCAGGCTGGTTCCACCAGGCCACTATCACGCAGTGCACTAGGTAGTGTGTAGGGTGCCATGTGGGACTTGGCCAGTGACACCCAGGGCCAGGGGGCGCTACCTGCTGGTGCTCCTCTTTGCTCAGGCTCAGGGCGATCCGGAGCTGTGTCTCTTCATCCATATCCAAGGCAACCGGAGGAGGCGGGGCTGGCTAGAAGGGAGCCAAATGGGTGTGTGGAGGAGGAGGGAAATACAGATCAGTCGTTGGTGGACAAATAAAAAAAACACACTTCCTAACCTGCCATGATATTCACATTGGTGCATTTCCAGGTTGTCTTTTAGTTTTTTTTTACAGACGCACCGCGAATCTCAGAACAACGCTGTATCACACCATGTGGTTGCTGAGACATGCAAAAAAAGACAACCTGGAACGCCACCGTTGTTGATAAAAGACGACCTGGAACGCCACCGTTGTTGATACATTGCATGGAAGGCAAGCCACTCTAGAACCTATAGAATTATGAGTGTTCACAGACAACCAATCAGGACAAAGGATGACGTCTCTTTGCCCCTCCCCAAGACAGGGATTGGTGTGTACACCAGAAGAGGTCAGAGGGTCAGAGGGCGGGATCTCATACCATTGGTCTAAAGAGAGAGGGAGATGGTGCTATTGGTTAGTGGAAACAGAAGGATGCAGCCTTATCCAATCTGTGACGAGGGAAAAGGTGCAGCACAACAAGCTGCTTGGCTGTTCAGGAACCAGGGTCAAAGTTCATTTTACCCACAGGTCTAAGAGAGAGAGCTTGCTTCAGTATAGCAGCAGGAGGTAAAATGGTTTGGTTAGGTTTAGCATTGCAAAGTTCAGGTAACTTTCCTGAAATTCCCTAGTTTCCTAGAAATCCCAGTTGAATGATTCCCAGAATCAGGAGGGAATATAGAGGGAGAGAAATCTCCAACCGGGATTTCTGGAAAACCTGGGAATTTTGGGAATGTTTCTGGATTTTTTGCAACCCCAGTTAGGGTTGAGGATGCAGAGGCTAGAGGGAATGACTCCCTACATCTCAGCAGTACCTTCTGAGCTTCCTCCTCGCTGAGGCTCATAGCGATCTGGAGCTGGGTCTGTTCATCAATGTCCACCGGGGGAGCAGGCTGGAGTGTTAAAGGGGGGCGTGTTATTAGTACGGCTAACTGCAGTCAAAACACTTCTGGTTTTTATTATTTCTAACCAGGGATCAGGGACACCAGGTGAGTGGACTCTGGTCAATAAATGACATGAATTGATGAATTAACAGGTAGAAAAGAGAACCTGAAATCATTTGTCTCTCGACGGCCAGTAGTTGAACAGCTTCGTGTTAGGAGTTGGACTAACAACTGGAAATTCCGCTTATAATGTTAGTCAATGATTAGTTAGTGTGTGTTTTACAAAAAGATCTAAGAGTTTGTGTGTTTTACAAAAGGAGCTAAGAGTTTGTGTGTGTTTTACAAAAGGAGCTAAGAGTTTGTGTGTTTTACAAAAGGAGCTAAGAGTTTGTGTGCTTTACAAAAAGATCTAAGAGTTTGTGTGTGTTTTACAAAAGGAGCTAAGAGTTTGTGTGTGTTTTACAAAAGGAGCTAAGAGTGTGTGTGTTTTACAAAAGGAGCTAAGAGTTTGTGTGTGCTTTACAAAAGGAGCTAATAGTTTGTGTGTTTTATAAAAGGAGCTAAGAGTTTGTGTGTTTTATAAAAGGAGCTAAGAGTTTGTGTGTTTTATAAAAGGAGCTAAGAGTTTGTGTGTGTTTTACAAAAGGAGCTAAGAGTGTGTGTGTTTTACAAAAGGAGCTAAGAGTTTGTGTGTGCTTTACAAAAGGAGCTAAGAGTTTGTGTGTTTTATAAAAGGAGCTAAGAGTTTGTGTGTTTTATAAAAGGAGCTAAGAGTTTGTGTGTTTTATAAAAGGATCACCATCTAACAATACAGTAATACAGAGACACAAAGGCCATTCAGTGCCATCAATAACAGGCTAGCTAACAGTGGATCAATACCAGGCTATCTAACAGTGGACGAATGGCTCCATCTTGTCCAGTCGAGTCACTCATTCACTCAGCACAGCTGCCGGCGGATCATTCTCTGCAGCATCGCTCTCTGTAATTGGCCAGATCGGCGGCCAACTCTGAGTATCAGTGTCTTTGATTGGCCAGATCTGTGTTATAGATCGCATCACAAGGAGAGAGGGATGATATTGGTTTCTATTAAAGGCTCAGTGAAATGGATGACACTTAGAGGACAGAGAGAGAGGGAGAGAGAGACGGGGGGGGGGGAGCTCTGCAGGAGAGTGCGTATGAGTGGGAGGGAGGCAGCCACATTCACAACATACTCACACTGCATGTAGTCAGAGTATCAGTGCCTCTTGTTCAGTGTGTGTGTGTGTGTGTGCATACCCATGAGCGTATGTGTGTGTATCACCTTTTCACTCTCCTCTCGGCTCATGGCCAGAGCCAGCTGCAGTTGTAGCTCCTCCTCCCCGCTGGTCTGGGGGCGGGCCTGCTCCATGTCTGATGCGGCACGGCGAGGGGAGGAAGAGGTGGCTGGGAGGAGGAAGAGGAGGACAGAGGGAGGGAGGAGAGAGAGAGAGAGAGAAAAGTCATTTTAGTCTGTGATTTTAAGAGCAGAGTTTTAGAGAGAGCTGGCACTGGGTTTGCATGTTAAGTCAACCAGTGTGTGTTGTGTTATTCCAGCAGGGCTGTGCTGTGTTGGCATGGCATGCTCTGCCTTGGTCTGCAAGGGTGCGCCCCAAATGGCAACCTATTCTCTATATTGTGCACTGGTCTAAAGTAGTGCACTATATAGGGAATAGGATGCCATTTGGGACAAGCCTAACTGCTGCTCTCTGCCTGCCTGCACTAGGAACAATGGTGGCTTGTGTGGAGCAGTGGAGGAGGTAGAGGGGAGGGGAGATGGAGGAGGTAAAGGTAGAGGGGGTATAGGAGGAGGTAGAGGAAGAGGTAGAGGAGGGGGTAGAGGAGGAGGTAGAGGTAGGGGGTAGAGGAGGAGGTAGAGGTAGGGGGTAGTGGAGGAGGTAGAGGAGGTAGAGGAGGAGGTAGAGGAGGAGGTAGAGGTAGGGGGTAGAGGAGGAGGGTAGAGGAGGAGGGTAGAGGGGGTAGAGGAGGTAGAGGAGGGTAGAGGGGGTAGAGGAGGAGGTAGAGGGGTAGTGGAGGTAGAAGTAGAGGTGGTAGAAGGGTAGAGGAGGAAGAGGGGGTATAGGAGGAGGTAGTAGGGGTAGAGGAGGTTGAGGGAGTCTGTAGTGTGCCATTTCCCCAAATCCTCTGGGTCGGTTCCAAGACAGGCCAGCAGGTTTAGGGGAGAGGAGGGCACACACACAAAGGTTTGGGGTAGGTGATAAGTTGACTAAATTATCACGATAACGATGAATTGAAAGATACATTTATTAATGTGCACCACAGTTATTTTTAAAAAATATTACCCTTAAAACGAATACTACTACTTTAAATGTTGTAGCTATCAATTGTCCCATCAACAATCACGCATATTAGCAAACTTATTTCATTTTAAACTTTACCTTTCTCTAGGCTGTAAGGGAGGTGGGGGGGGTCATGGCTGTAAGGGAGGGGGCTGTGGAGGGAGGCAGTACATTTACATTGACATTTTAGTCATTTAGCAGACGCTCTTATCCAGAGTGCATACTTTTTTTTCTTCTTCCATACAGTACTGTATATATGTCCCAAATGGCACCCTATTCCCTACGTAGTGCACTACTTTTAACCAGAGCCCATATAAAGGCAATATGGTGTGATTTGGGATGCAGCCATTGGCACGTCCAGTCTCTCTCTGCTGAACCCCAATCACTTCCAGTACACTGCCTCTCAATGTAGCCCGCCTGGGCTGGAATGTACTCTGGCTGGGCCAGCTGGGACCAGACCTGGGTTCAAATACTATTTCAAATCTTCTCAAATAGTTTTAAGCGTTTGCTTTAGCCTGCCTGGAGTGCCAGATGGGTAGAGTCTGCACGGTTATTCTATTGGTTCCATTAAGACAGACAAGCTCAATCAAGCACAGCCAAAGTATTTTTGAAATTATTTCAAATCGTATTTGAACCCAGGTCTGTCTGGGAAGGGACAGGAATGCCACAGTGCCAGGCCAACCCTCTGAACCCCACTCAACCACCCAGCCCCAGCCCATCCATCAGGTCCGTCTAAGCCCTCAACGACAGACAAGACAGGACAAGACAGGACAAGACAGACAGACACAGACAGACTCAAAGATCATCAATCCAGGACACACAGTATGTCCTCCGACCTCAACTGTCCTTCTGTAACGGTGTTGAAATGGGGCAGAAAACAGGCAAGAGTGTCAATCTGGATGTAGTCTGAATCATTTCACAGTAATTACAAGAAGCAATCTCCAAAGTATGTAGTAATATCAAAAGTAAGAAGAATTATCCAGCACCAAGTGGGGGATTAGCTGAGTACTTTTTAGCTGATCAACCCTAGTAATTGTTTCACAGTGAGAAAATGGAATTGTATGATATTGTTTGTACTGTAATTGTATTTAAACAATATGAAATATTTGATCTAATTCCTGTCCGCTGTGGACTACTTTCCCCTGTCCCTGTTGTAACAACCATTCATCTGGACCGCTGGGACTGGTTCTGATCCATACAGTACTGTATGTGAGGAAAGGAGGAAACCTGGCACCATCCCTAAGGTGTCAAAGCTTCAGGATGTAAAACACTTTTCAGTGTAAGCTTAAACGACTAAAACCAGATCTAAAATATGTAGAAAAGATAATGGACCTATATAATTTTTAAATAACAAAAAAAAAACTAGAAAGTCAGGGAGAATAACACATTTTACAAATGATGCATTCAGGAGTATTTTTGTGATGGCATGGGGCCCCCATTGATTTTGTTATAATGTTTGAGTCACTCAGATAGCATAAGCCATGGCAACTTGTGTAGAATTTAAGGAAATTAGCTTTAAAACCGCACATTTTGACAATGCGGCCAACAGGAGGGCCTCTAAAATGTCCAGTCGGCAACCGCACCAGTGGCCACGCCCCCACCACGCCCATGGTCACGCCCATGGTCACGTCCATGGCCACGCTCCCACCACGCCCATGGCCACGCTCCCACCACGCCCATGGCCACGCTCCCACCACGCCCATGGCCACGCTCCCACCACGCCCATGGCCACGCCCCCACCACGCCCATGGCCACACTCCCACCACGCCCATGGCCACGCTCCCACCGCCCATGGCCACGCCCCCACCACGCCCATGGCCACGCCCCCACCACGCCCATTGCCAAGCTCCCACCACGCCAATCACCTAAGCCCCATTTTGACCCAGAAAAAACTCTGGTGTGTTGGTGCGTGTGTGTGTGTGTCTGTGGGAAAATCAAACATGCCACAGACACCAGAAGTATAACGTTAACACAGTGTGACTAACTGAAACCATGCTCATGCTACATAGCTTCCCCACACACCCTACACACACTATAGATACCAGATCACACACACCCTATAGATACCAGATCACACACACCCTATAGATACCAGATCACACACACCCTATAGATACCAGATCACACACACCCTACACACACTATAGATACCAGATCACACACACCCTACACACACTATAGATACCAGATCACACACACCCTACACACACTATAGATACCAGATCACACACAGCTGGTGCACAGACCTCACACATAATACACAGGCAACTGGCTGTGGTCTCAGTACCATCCTACTGTACTATCTAACAACTCCACCACATCCTACTGTATCATAATACCACTGTACTATCTAACAACTCCACCACATCCTACTGTATCATAATACCACTGTACTATCTAACAACTCCATCACATCCTACTGTATCATAATACTACTGTACTATCTAACAACTCCATCACACACTACTGTATCATAATACTACTGTATTAACAACTCCACCACATCCTACTGTATCATAATACTGCATCCTTCTATCTTACTAGTGTGTCATGTTCCAATCGTAGTATTACTACCACACACTATCACATCGTACTACTACACACACCCAATTGTATCTTAACATATACAGTACCAGTCAAAAGTTTGGACACACCTACTCATTCCAGGGTTTTTCTTTATTTTTACTATTTTCTACATTGTAGAAAACTATGAAATAACACATATGGAATCATGTAGTAATCAAAATATATTTTATATTTGAAATTCTTCAAATAGCCACCCTTTACCTTGATGACAGCTTTGCACACTCTTGGCATTGTCTCAACCAGCTTCACCTGGAATGCTTTTCCAACAGTCTTGAAGGAGTTCCCACATATGCTAAGCACTTATTGGCTGCTTTTCCTTCACTCTGCGGTCCGACTCATCCCAAACCATCTCAATTGGGTTGAGGTCAGGGGATTCTGGAGGCCAAGTCATCTGATGCAGCACTCCATCACTCTCATTATTGGTAAAATAGCCCTTACACAGCCTGGAGGTGTGTTGGGTCATTGTCCTGTTGAAAAACAAATGATAGTCTCACTAAGCCCAAACCAGATGGGATGGCGTATCGCTGCAGAATGCTGTGGTAGCCATGCTGGTTAAATGTGCCTTGAATTCTAAATAAATCACAGTGTCACAAGCAAAGCACCCCCACACCATAACAACTCCTCCTCCATGCTTTACGGTGGGAAATACACATGCAGAGGTCATCCATTCACCCACACCGCATCTCACAAAGACACGGCGGTTGGAACCAAAAATCTCAAATTTGGACTCCAGACCAAAGGACACATTTCCACCAGTCTAATGTCCATTGCTCATGTTACTTGGCCCAAGCAAGTCTCTTCTTATTATTAGTGTCCTTTAGTAGTGGTTTCTTTGCAGCAATTCGACCATGAAGGCCTGATTCACACAGTCTCCTCTGAACAGTTGATGTTGAGATGTGTCTGTTACTTGAACTCTGTGAAGCATTTATTTGGGCTGAGATTTCTGAGGCTGGTAACTCTAATGAACTTATCCTCTGCAACAGAGGTAACTCTGGGTCTTCCATTCCTGTGGCGGACCTCATGAGAGCCAGTTTCATCATAGCGCTTGATGGTTTTTGCGACTGCACTTGAAGAAACTTCCAAAGTTCTTGAAATGTTCCGTATTGACTGACCTTCATGTCTTAAAGTAATGATGGACTGTTGTTTCTCTTTGCTTATTTGAGCTGTTCTTGCCATAAAAGAAATTCCACAAATTAACTTTTAAGAAGGCACACCTGTTAATTGAAATGCATTCCAAGTGACTACCTCATGAAGCTGGTTGAGAGAATGCCAAGAGTGTACAAAGCTGTCATCAAGGTAAAGGGTGGCTATTTGAAGAATCTCAAATATAAAATATATTTTGATTTGTTTAACACTTTTTTGGTTACTACATGATTCCATATGTGTTATTCCATAGTTTTGATGTCTTCACTATTATTCTACAATGTAAAAAATAAAGAAAAACCCTTGAATGAGTAGGTGTGTCCAAACTTTTGACTGGTAGTGTACAATGTGGTCAACTCAAATCGGTGGCCTTAGTCAAATTTTGATGGCTATAATATAATAACTGTCAAATCTAGAATGTGCTTGACACAAACCGTTCAAAAGGCACTTAAATATTTTGTCTTGCCCGTTTACCCTCTGAATGGCACACATACACAATCCATGTCTCAAGGCTTAAAAATCCTTCTTTAACTTGTCTCCTCCCCTTCATCTACACTGATTTAAGTGGATTTAACAAGTTACATCAATAAGGGATCATTGCTTTCACCTAGATTCACCTGGTCAGTCTATGTCATTGAAATAGTAGGTGTCCTTAATGTTTTGTATACTCAGTGTATGTTTATTTAAATAATATGTTTTGGACCAATTTAATGAACCGGCAAACACAGGTAGTTAGAGTCAGAGAGAGGACCCACAGCCACCATGCAGTGGTACTAAAACCCCCCAGGCCAGAGGTAGTGAGAGTCAGAGAGAGGACCCACAGCCACCATGCAGTGGTACTAAAACCCCCCAGGACAGAGGTAGTTAGAGTCAGAGAGAGGACCCACAGCCACCATGCAGTGGGACTAAAACCCCCCAGGACAGAGGTAGTTAGAGTCAGAGAGAGGACCCACAGCCACCATGCAGTGGGACTAAAACCCCCCAGGCCAGAGGTAGTTAGAGTCAGAGAGATGACCCACAGCCACCATGCAGTGGTACTAAAACCCCCCAGGACAGAGGTAGTTAGAGTCAGAGAGATGACCCACAGCCACCATGCAGTGGTACTAAACCCCCCAGGCCAGAGGTAGTGAGAGTCAGAGAGAGGACCCACAGCCACCATGCAGTGGTACTAAAACCCCCCAGGCCAGAGGTAGTGAGAGTCAGAGAGAGGACCCACAGCCACCATGCAGTGGTACTAAAACCCCCCAGGCCAGAGGTAGTGAGAATCAGAGAGATGACCCACAGCCACCATGCAGTGGTACTAAACCCCCCCAGGCCAGAGGTAGTGAGAATCAGAGAGAGGACCCACAGCCACCATGCAGTGGTACTAAAACCCCCCAGGCCAGAGGTAGTGTGAGAGAGAGAGAGAGAGAGAGAGAGAGAGAGAGAGAGAGAGAGAGAGAGAGAGAGAGAGAGAGAGAGAGAGAGAGAGAGAGAGAGAGAGAGAGAGAGAGAGAGAGAGAGAGAGAGAGAGAGAGAGAGAGAGAGAGAGAGAGAGAGAGAGAGAGAGAGAGAGAGAGAGAGAGAGAGAGAGAGAGAGAGAGAGAGAGAGAGAGAGAGAGAGAGAGAGAGAGAGAGAGAGAGAGAGAGAGAGAGAGAGAGAGGCAGAGAGAGAGGCAGAGAGACAGCGAGAGAGAGAGAGAGAGACAGCGAGAGAGAGAGAGACAGCGAGAGAGAGAGACAGCGAGAGAGAGACAGCGAGAGAGAGAGAGAGAGAGAGAGAGAGAGAGAGAGCTCAAAGACATTGCTCCTGCATTTTTAACAAAAAATATAGATTTAGAGTTAGATAAAGTAGGATTTTTTGGCAGGGACATATACAGGATGCTACCCTCCACAACATAACCTTTATTCCAAACCAAAACTCCAAACCTACAACCTGATTTTGGACGGAATTACCTGGAAAGCTTTCTACTACCAAGGATTACTATTCTCAAACTATACAGCAAATGCTCTGGAAAACAAACAGAAACCTGAAAACACCATCCAACCTGGAACTGAGTGAGTAATGTTTAGTATGAAGCTATTTTTCACTTTCAAAAACCAAGAAGAAAAATTCATTACAATGATATATTTTATATTATAAGGACTGAATTCTAAGGCTACCAAGCTTAAGCTTGCTACAAAGAGATACAATTTCAATTAGCACTGACGTGTGAAGTGAGAGGTGTCAAAGCCCTTGAGCCCAACAATGGCAGGAGAGTCGTACAGTCTACCCCAACTAGAGGCCTTAGAAGAGGCCTTAGAAGCACTCCCCACTGTTCAGAGGTCATTAAAATACAGTACCCTCTGAATGTAAAAAACGACAAGACACGAAAAGAGTACAAATTGAAACTTCTTTTGGGGAAGCACGAGACACTTTTTGCTGATTTGTATAAAAATGGGAACATAAGCAACCTTATCTTCCACACAGACCATCCCCTGGCATGGCACAGTGCTATACTAGCACACTACCCCTCTCTTAAGAGGGGGGGTGTTAGCGACGGGTGGAAACTCAGGATACTGGACAACGAGGACTCTGAGTCGTCTAATATTAATCTCTATAAATCTGGAACCGTTTTGGTTCAAGGCAACACCAAACAGTTCCAGCTGGACTTTCACCTAATCAAAGAAATAGCTCAGCAGGAGAAGCTGTCCCTTGAGAAAGATACCCCTACCCCCGAGCGGGTCAGACCAGACCTCTTCATTAAATAACCCCACAGAGCAACCCCAAGCAGAAACTCAACTTCCCAGCACAGAGTACTACTCCCTCATTGAAATGAAGGATAAATTCACCCAGCTGGAGGTAAGGCAGGTGGAGCTGGAACAGCAGGTGAACACACTCCAGTCAGCACAGACCCAGACAACAGTCCAGCACAACAACACCCCCTTAACTAGACCTGGAGAGCTGCAGGTGGAGAGAGACATGTCTGCACTCTGGACTGTGGTGAGACAACATCAACAGGAGAAAGAGCAGGAGCAGGAGAAGAACAGAGCACTAGAGGAGAGGATCAGAGTGCTGGAGGAGAAGGTGAGAACGATGACGGGTGACATTGAACAACCCATTAGAGAACAGCCCACCTCAGATCCTGGCCAAAGTCTCGACACCGCAGCAGAACAGTACACCCTAGACCCTGATCATAGCCTCGACATCACACCCAGACAAACAAATGAAGAACCCCAAGCCCTGGGGACCCCAACCCCCTCTGAGCAACCCCCCAGTCAGACACCCTGATAGCCCTCATGACGCCCCCCCACACCCACTGAGGACATACACAAGCCACAGATTGTACTCCTTATGGACTCAAACGGGAAATACATACAAGAAAATAAACTTTTTCCAAAACACACAGTGTCTAAACTCTGGTGTCCAAATACCCAGCGCGCCCTAGACCTTCTGTCTAAGGACCGACTAGGATCACCCAGCCACATAATAATACACACAGGCACAAACGACCTGAGAACACAGCAGGAAAGGGTGGCCACATCACTCAAGGGCGTGATAGAAAAGCTTCTTCTACTTTCCCCAACGCACAAGTGGTTATCTCAACCCTGTTACCACGAAAAGACTTCCACCCTGCTACCATACAGCGGGTAAACGCAAGTATTTCCCGTGACTGTGCATCAAAACCAAATGTCTTCCTGGCCCACCACTCCACCCTGGACGTGAACAGCCTTTACGACCAGGTCCACCTATACAAGGCAGCAGTGCCCACCTTCGCCCGGACCCTAAAGGATATCGCCCTCAACCGCAGACCCAACACCTCACACAGGAGCAACAGATCAACAGACACCCCGCCCAGACCAGCGAGACACTCTCCCAGACCTGCGGGACCCCCCCAGGACCTACACATAGAGGACCCCCGCAGAGAGGACCTACATCCAGACCACAGCACCATCAACCACATCTACACCCCCCACCCCAACCAATTAACTCCCCCCCAAGTCAACCATGCCCACACCCCATTTAGGCCCCCCTCAGATCAGACCTATGCCCCTCCTACCCACCCCAAGCCCCCACTCCCACAAAGAGGGCCTCAACATAAAAGTCACACATACGCCCAGGCCGTGAGCAGGCAAACAGGCCCAACACCCACTCTTACACTAGCCCAAGCCAATGGCATGTACCAGATGCTCAGCAGGCTCTGCTCAAATTACTGGCCTGAGGCCAAACCACACAACCAACAACATTAGACACTTTATGGAACACAAAGCCTTCACTATTTCATCCTGGAATATCCAAGGCCTGAGGTCATCTGCCTTTGGCCTAAAAGAGCAGGAATCTGGACTTCACCAAAGAAATCGGAAATACAGACATTGTCATCCTACAAGAAACATGGTATAGAGGAGACGAACCCACTGGTTGCCCTCTAGGTTACAGAGAGCTGGTAGTCCCATCCACCAAACTACCAGGTGTGAAACAGGGAAGGGACTCAGGGGGTATGCTAATTTGGCATAGAGCAGACCTAACTCACTCTATTAAATTAATCAAAACAGGAACATTTTACATTTGGTTAGAAATTCAAAAGGAAATTATCTCAACTGAGAAAAATGTCCTCCTGTGTGCTACCTATATCCCCCACTAGAATCCCCATACTTTAATGAAGACAGTTTCTCCATCCTGGAGGGGGAAATCAATAATTTCCAGACCCAGGGACATGTACTAGTCTGTGGCGACCTAAATGCCAGAACTGGACAAGAACCTGACACCCTCAGCACACAGGGGGACAAACACCTACCTGGAGGTGACAGCATTCCCTCCCCCATATGCCCCCCTAGGCACAACTACGACAACATAACCAACAAAAATGGGTCACGACTCCTGCAGCTCTGTCGCACACTGGGTATGTACATAGTCAATGGTAGGCTTCGAGGGGACTCCTATGGTAGGTACACCTATAGCTCATCTCTTGGCAGTAGTACTGTAGACTACTTTATCACTGACCTCAACCCAGAGTCTCTCAGAGCGTTCACAGTCAGCCCACTGACACCCCTATCAGACCACAGCAAAATCACAGTCTACTTGAACAGAGCAATACTCAATCATGAGGCATCAAAGCCAAAAGAACTGAATAATATTAAGAAATGCTATAGATGGAAGGAAAGTAGTGTTGAAACCTACCAAAAACTATTAGGAAACAACAAATTCAATCCATTCTAGACAACTTCCTGGACAAAACGTTCCACTGTAATAGTGAAGGTGTAAACTTGGCAGTAGAAAACCTAAACAGTATATTTGACCTCTCAGCTTCCCTATCAAATCTAAAAATCTCTAACAGAAAACCAAAGAAAAGTAATAAGTGATAAATGGTTTGATGAAGAATGCAAAAACCTAAGAAAGAAATTGAGAAACCTATCCAACCAAAAACATAGAGACCCAGAAAACCTGAGCCTACGCCTTCACTATGGTGAATCACTAAAACAATACAGAAATACACTACGGAAAAAGAAGGAACAGCATGTCAGAAATCAGCTCAATGTAATTGAAGAATCCATAGACTCTAACCACTTCTGGGAAAATTGGAAAACACTAAACAAACAACAACACGAAGAGCTATCTATCCAAAACGGAGATGTATGGGTAAACCACTTCTCCAATCTTTTTGGCCCTATAACAGAGAACAAAGCAAAAAAATATACATGATCAAATGCAAATCTTAGAATCAACTATTAAAGACTACCAGAACCCACTGGATTCTCCAATTACATTGAATGAACTACAGGATAAAATACAAACCCTCCAACCCAAAAGGTCCTGTGGTGTTGATGGTATCCTCAATGAAATGATAAAATATACAGACCACAAATTTCAATTAGCTATACTTAAACTCTTTAACATCATCCTTAGCTCTGGCATCTTCCCCAACATCTGGAACCAAGGACTGATCACCCCAATCCACAAAAGTGGAGACAAATTTGACCCCAATAACTACCGTGGGATATGCGTCAACAGCAACCTTGGGAAAATCCTCTGCATTATCATTAACAGCAGACTAGTTCATTTCCTCAGTGAAAACAATGTACTGAGCAAATGTCAAATTGGCTTTTTACCAAATTACCGTACGACAGACCACGTATTCACCCTGCACACCCTAATTGACAAACAAACAAACCAAAACAAAGGCAAAGTCTTCTCATGCTTTGTTGATTTCAAAAAATCTTTTGACTCAATTTGGCATGAGGGTCTGCTATACAAATTGATGGAAAGTGGGGTTGGGGGAAAAACATACGACATTATAAAATCCATGTACACAAACAACAAGTGTGCGGTTAAAATTGGCAAAAACACACACATTTCTTTCCACAGGGCCGTAGGGGTGAGACAGGGATGCAGTTTAAGCCCCACCCTCTTCAACATATATATCAACGAATTGGCGAGGGCACTAGAACAGTCTGCAGCACCCGGCCTCACCCTACTAGAATCTGAAGTCAAATGTCTTCTGTTTGCTGACGATCTGGTGCTTCTGTCACCAACCAAGGAGGGCCTACAGCAGCACCTAGATCTTCTGCACAGATTCTGTCAGACCTGGGCCCTGACAGTAAATCTCAGTAAGACAAAAATAATGGTGTTCCAAAAAAGGTCCAGTTGCCAGGACCACAAATACAAATTCCATCTAGACACCGTTGCCCTATAGCACACACAAAACTATACATACCTCGGCCTAAACATCAGCGCCACAGGTAACTTCCACAAAGCTGTGAACGATCTGAGAGACAAGGCAAGAAGGGCCTTCTATGCCATCAAAAGGAACATAAAATTTGACATACCAATTAGGATCTGGCTAAAAATACTTGAATCAGTTATAGAACCCATTGCCCTTTATGGTTCTGAGGTCTGGGGTCCGCTCACCAACCAAGAATTCACAAAATGGGACAAACACCAAATTGAGACTCTGCATGCAGAATTCTGCAAAAACATCCTCCGTGTACAACGTAAAACACCAAATAATGCATGCAGAGCAGAATTAGGCCAATACCCGCTAATTATCAAAATCCAGAAAAGAGCCGTTAAATTCTATAACCACTTAAAAGGAAGCGATTCCCAAACCTTCCATAACAAAGCCATCACCTACAGAGAGATGAACTTGGAGAAGAGTCCCCTAAGTAAGCTTGTCCTGGGGCTCTGTTCACAAACACAAACAGACCCCACACAGCCCCAGGACAACAACAACAACAACAACACAACTAGACCCAACCAAATCATGAGAAAACAAAAAGAGAATTACTTGACACATTGGAAAGAACAAACAAAAAAACAGAGCAAACTAGAATGCTATTTGGCCCTAAACAGAGAGTACACAGTGGCAGAATACTTGACCACTGTGACTGACCCAAACTTAAGGAAAGCTTTGACTATGTACAGACTCAGTGAGCATAGCCTTGCTATTGAGAAAGGCCGCCGTAGGCAGACCTGGCTCTCAAGAGAAGACAGGCTATGTGCACACTGCCCACAAAATGAGGTGGAAACTGAGCTGCACTTCCTAACCTCCTGCCAAATGTATGACCATATTAGAGACACATATTTCCCTCAGATTACAGCGATCCACAAAGAATTCGAAAACAAACCCAATTTTGATAAACTCCCTTATCTACTGGGTGAAAAACCACAGTGTGCCATCACAGCTGCAAGATTTGTGACCTGTTGCCACAAGAAAAGGGCAACCAGTGAAGAACAAACACCATTGTAAATACAACCCATATTTATGTTTATTTATTTTCCCATTTGTACTTTAACTATTTGCACATTGTTACAACACTGTATATATACATAATATGACATATGAAATGTCTTTATTCTTTTGAAACTTCTGAGTGTAATGTTTACTGTTAATATTTATTGTTTATTTCACTTTTGTTTACTATCTACTTCACTTGCTTTGGCAATGTTAACACACGTTTCCCATGCCAATAAAGCTCTTAAATTGAAATTGAATTGAGATGACCCACAGCCACCATGCATTGGTACTAAAACCCCCCAGGCCAGAGGTAGTGAGAGTCAGAGAGATGACCCACAGCCACCATGCAGTGGTACTAAAACCCCCCAGGCCAGAGGTAGTGAGAGTCAGAGAGAGGACCCACAGCCACCATGCAGTGGTACTAAAACCCCCCAGGCCAGAGGTAGTTAGAATAGAGAGAGGGCCCCTGGGCTTGGTGGCATGTCTGCTGCCATCACCCTAGAACTGGAACAATTGCTGCTGACGCATAATACATGATCCCCAGTCCCAGCTAGCTAAACATGGCTACCACAGCACAACCATGTATACACAGAGCCATGATGAGACAGGGAAAAAAGGTAGTGAGTGTGTGTGTCCTATTCTTTGTGGTTGCTGTTCAGCTGGAGTGAAAGAGAACAGGTGACTGGTAGGAATGCAGATATCCACATTTACATTTTAGTCATTTAGCAGACGCTCTTATCCAGAGCGACATACAGTTAGTGAGTGCATACATTTTCATACTGGCCCCCCGTGGGAAACGAACCCACAACCCTGGCGTTGCAAGCGCCATGCTCTACCAACTGAGCTACAGGGGACTACAGATATAGAGAGCATCTCACACACACACTTGGATAGCGTAACCAAAACGAACAAACACTTTATGTAGGAATGGGTTAATAACCAGGATGAGACAATAGACGGAGACATTGGTTGTTTCCCAAATGGCACTCTATTCCCTATACAGTGCACTACTTTTGACCAGAGCCCTTAGGCCCCGTGTAGCTCAGTTGGTAGCGCATGGTGCTTGCAACGCCAGGGTTGTGGGTTCGATTCCCACGGGGGGCCAGTATGAAAATGTATGCATTCACTAACTTTAAAGTCGCTCTGGATAAGAGCGTCTGCTAAATGACTAAAATGTAAATATGGAACAGAGTACCGTTTGGGACTTGTCCAGGTCCTTATGTCCAGCTGTCTGTTACATGGACCAACAGGACAATAGCACCTAATTGAATAGGGCCTATGAGGGACAATGACCATAACCACAGAAACAGAATCTCTTATCCCGTCATTGACATGAATGGGGAGGCCCGTTCTATAGATTATATTTCTATGAACACAACCAGCCATCTCTACAATGAATCCAGATACCGCTGACGTGACTTGCTATCTGTATCTCTGGAGCCCCAAGTAACTGAACGTTTAGTCCCTTTTTCTGATGACACACACAGACACAACACTGACTGACACGTTGATAAGATAAGAGCAGTGAGTTCTTACTGAGCATACGTCGTAAGCCATCTATGTGTTCCAGAATCATCTACTGTATGTCATGGTCACAAGATAAGAACAGGAGGAGCCAAAACATTCCACCCCAAATCCCCATGAGTAAGAAGGAAGAGGTTAGGGGTTGCTGCACGACAGGGGAGGTAGAGACAGAGATGCACTTTTTCCTCTACTGTGAGAAATACTCCCAAATAAGATCATCTTTTTTTTTCAAGAAAATATCTCAATCAATTCCCAACTTCTGTACATTTACTAATTACATAAAGCTGGGAATTATTCTGGGTGAGGGAGAAACCGCAAATATTACTGCCAGAGATGTATATGATTGCCATAGCCTGAGGGACATCCCATGACCATTAATTCCCTATAGTATTGACATTGTATATAACTGAAAGTAATACATAGTGGAACCATCATCATGTACATGTTGTTATTTATTTATTAGACATTCTTTCTTTGTCTTTTTATAATCTTATTTTTTATTTAATTACATTTATCGACCGAAGATTCCCCAATACAACAGCAGTAGTGTTGTACCTGTAAACATGATTATTATTATTATTACTGGAAATTAACTGGATTTCAATATCCTCATAGCATTGTATTTACTGAAATGCTGTACCACTATAGCGCTTTGGCAATATCTACAAATTGTATTTCGTGCCAATAAAGCAATCTGAATTTGGTTGGGCTTTAAACACACTAGGTTGTTTCCTGTGGGATAATACTAACATTGAGAATTTGATAGCAAACTCACTACGTACTGACTAGCTGTACCTTCGCTGCCAGTGCAGACCTGAGCAGAGCCAGACCACATCTCTCAACATGGATGCTCTGTGAAGAATGGAATGGAATGGCTAATCTTATCAAGGTTTCAGGCATTCAAGCGTTCATTACATTCTGGCTCCATTATGTATTCCAGTGCCTCTTCAATGCTTCAGGAACATGTTTGGCCTTTTAAAATGTGTCCCTG
Organism: Coregonus clupeaformis; assembly: GCF_020615455.1. Classification (NCBI taxonomy): domain Eukaryota; kingdom Metazoa; phylum Chordata; class Actinopteri; order Salmoniformes; family Salmonidae; genus Coregonus; species Coregonus clupeaformis. The sequence goes on from NC_059198.1 coordinate 64,225,557, forward strand.
CTATCAATCAAACTGTAATATACTGTCAATAGCCGGCTACCACCCAGTATATTTTTTTAAATTTTAATATGCCATTTAGCAGACGCTTTTATCCAAAGCGACTTACAGTCATGCGTGCATACATTTTTTTTTGTGTATGGGTGGTCCCGGGGATCGAACCCACTACCTTGGCGTTACAAGCGCCGTGCTCTACCAGCTGAGCTACAGAGGACCACAGTATCTTAGTAACTGCTGCCCTATGTACATAGTAATTGAACACTGGCCACTTAAATAATGTTTACACACTGTTTTACCCACTTCATATGTACAGTGGGGGAAAAAAGTATTTAGTCAGCCACCAATTGTGCAAGTTCTCCCACTTAAAACGATGAGAGAGGCCTGTAATGGAAAATAAGTATTTGGTCACCTACAAACAAGCAAGATTTCTGGCTCTCACAGACCTGTAACTTCTTCTTTAAGAGGCTCCTCTGTCCTCCACTCGTTACCTGTATTAATGGCACCTGTTTGAACTTGTTATCAGTATAAAAGACACCTGTCCACAACCTCAAACAGTCACACTCCAAACTCCACTATGGCCAAGACCAAAGAGCTGTCAAAGGACACCAGAAACAAAATTGTAGACCTGCACCAGGCTGGGAAGACTGAATCTGCAATAGGTAAGCAGCTTGGTTTGAAGAAATCAACTGTGGGAGCAATTATTAGGAAATGGAAGACATACAAGACCACTGATAATCTCCCTCGATCTGGGGCTCCACGCAAGATCGCACCCCGTGGGGTCAAAATGATCACAAGAACGGTGAGCAAAAATCCCAGAACTACACGGGGGGACCTAGTGAATGACCTGCAGAGAGCTGGGACCAAAGTAACAAAGCCTACCATCAGTAACACACTACGCCGCCAGGGACTCAAATCCTGCAGTGCCAGACATGTCCAGGCCCGTTTGAAGTTTGCTAGAGTGCATTTGGATGATCCAGAAGAGGATTGGGAGAATGTCATATGGTCAGATGAAACCAAAATAGAACTTTTTGGTAAAAACTCAACTCGTCGTGTTTGGAGGACAAAGAATGCTGAGTTGCATCCAAAGAACACCATACCTACTGTGAAGCATGGGGGTGGAAACATCATGCTTTGGGGCTGTTTCTCTGCAAAGGGACCAGGACGACTGATCCGTGTAAAGGAAAGAATGAATGGGGCCATGTATCGTGAGATTTTGAGTGAAAACCTCCTTCCATCAGCAAGGGCATTGAAGATGAAACGTGGCTGGGTCTTTCAGCATGACAATGATCCCAAACACACCGCCCGGGCAACGAAGGAGTGGCTTCGTAAGAAGCATTTCAAGGTCCTGGAGTGGCCTAGCCAGTCTCCAGATCTCAACCCCATAGAAAATCTTTGGAGGGAGTTGAAAGTCCGTGTTGCCCAGCGACAGCCCCAAAACATCACTGCTCTACAGGAGATCTGCATGGAGGAATGGGCCAAAATACCAGCAACAGTGTGTGAAAACCTTGTGAAGACTTACAGAAAACGTTTGACCTGTGTCATTGCCAACAAAGGGTATATAACAAAGTATTGAGAAACTTTTGTTATTGACCAAATACTTATTTTCCACCATAATTTGCAAATAAATTCATTAAAAATCCTACAATGTGATTTTCTGGATTTTTTTTCCTCATTTTGTCTGTCATAGTTGACGTGTACCTATGATGAAAATTACAGGCCTCTCTCATCTTTTTAAGTGGGAGAACTTGCACAATTGGTGGCTGACTAAATACTTTTCCCCCCCACTGTATATACTGTATACTAGTCAAGGCTCATCCTATATAACTACTGCTGTACACACATTTTCTATTCATATACTGTCCATACTGTCTATACACACCATTTATATATACAGTACCAGTCAAAAGTTTGGACACATCTACTAATTCCAGGATTTTTCTTTATTTTTTACTATTTATTACATTGTAGAATAATAGTGAAGAAATCTAAACTATGAAATAACACATATGGAATCATGTAGTAACCAAAAAAGTGTTAAACAAATCAAAATATATTTGAGATTCTTCAAATAGCCACCCTTTGCCTTGATGACAGCTTTGCACACTCTTGGCATTCTCTCAACCAGCTTCATGAGGTAAATTTAATATAATATAAAGTAGTCAGCTGGAATGCATTTCAATTAACAGGTGTGCCTTCTTAAAAGTCAATTTGTGGAATTTCTTTCCTTCTTAATGCGTTTGAGCCAATCAGTTGTGTTGTGACAAGGTAGGGCTGGTATACAGAAGATAGCCCTATTTGGTAAAAGACCATGTCCATATTATGGCAAAAACAGCTCAAGTAAGCAAAGAGAAACGACAGTCCATCATTACTTTAAGACATGAAGGTCAGTAAATCCGGAACATTTCAAGAACTTTGGAAGTTTCTTCAAGTCCAGTCGCAAAAACCATCAAGCGCTATGATGAAACTGGCTCTCATGAGGTCCGCCACAGGAATGGAAGACCCAGAGGTACCTCTGCTGCAGAGGATAAGTTCATTAGAATTACCAGCCTCAGAAATTGCAGCCCAAATAAATGCTTTACAGAGTTCAAGTCACAGACACATCTCAACATCAACTGTTCAGAGGGGACTGTGTGAATCAGGCCTTCATGGACAAATTGCTGCAAAGAAACCACTACTAAAGGACACCAATAAGAAGAAGAGACCTGCTTGGGCCAAGAAACACGAGCAATGGACATCAGACTGGTGGAAATGTGTCCTTTGGTCTGGAGTCTAAATTTGAGACTTTTGTGAACTTGGGTGAACAGATGATCTCCGCATGTGTAGTTCCCACCGTAAAGCATGGAGGAGGATGTGTTACGGTGTGGAGGTGCTTTGCTTGTGACACTCTGTGATTTATTTAGAATTCAAGGCACACTTAACCAGCATGGCTACCACAGCATTCTGCAGCGATACACCATCCCATCTGGTTTGGGCTTAGTGGGACTATCATTTGTTTTTCAACAGGATAATGACCCAAAACACACCTCCAGGCTGTGTAAGGGCTATTTTACCAAGAAGGAGAGTGATGGAGTGCTGCATCAGATGACCTGGCCTCCACAATCCCCCGACCTCAACCCAATTGAGATGGTTTGGGATGAGTTGGACGGCAGAGTGAAGGAAAAGCAGCCAACAAGTGCTCAGCATATGTGGGAACTCCTTCAAGACTGTTGGGAAAGCATTCCAGGTGAAGCTGGTTGAGAGAATGCCAAGAGTGTGCAAAGCTGTCATCAAGGCAAAGGGTGGCTATTTGAAGAATTTCAAATGTAAAATATATTTTGATTTGTTTAACACTTTTTAGTTACTACATGATTCCATATGTGTTATTTCATAGTTTTGATGTCTTCACTATTATTCTACAATGTAAAAAATAGTCAAAATAAAGAAAAACCCTTGAATGAGTAGGTGTGTCCAAACTTTTGACTGGTACTGTATACACAGTGCATTCGGAAATAATATACATATTATTCTGACATTACTTGTTCTGATATGTCTTCATTTTTTTTTTTTACTTGTGTATTATGTGTGTATTGTTATCGTATTGCTAGATATTGCTGCACTGTTGGAGCTGGAAACATAAGCATTTCGCTGCTCCTGCGATAACATCTGCAAACCTGTGTCCACGACCAATAAACTCTGATTTGATTTTACATTCAGTATGAGTTGGTCATTGTGACTAGCTTTGCACTTGGCTAGCTAACAGTAGCTGCTAGGGGTAAGTCATAACCTACATATTGTGATGTCACGAGAGGCTGTGTCCTGGAGGGACGTTACATCCCCCTGAGGTGGCTGCAAACCCAGACAGCTATGGCTCCATCTGCTGGTATCGTCGGGAACTCCACCCCTCTATGGCCAATCTTCCCACGCAGCTGAAACAAATGAGGAGCTGATGAGCTGAAGGTTTGGGAAGGGAAGAGACACACTGAGGGAGTGTGTGGGGGGTGAAGAGACACAGTCTCCAACCTGGGCTCTCTGGAGGACAAGAGTGCTGCACGTCCACTTCCATGAGGAATATAAGGATTTGGAGATACTTACCTTTGGGAAATACTCACCTTTGGATATATGCACCTGTGGAAATACGTGAGAGACATTTGGAAGGACTTTTTGCTGGGTTGGCCACTAGCTGCAACGTGGACTACAGTAAGGCTGGGGAAAAGTTATCTGAGCGAGTGAGAATTATGATTTTGGATGTGGAAGAGACATCCCTGAACTGTTAACCCTTAAAGAGCCACAAGAGAACAGAATTTTGTTATATTTTTCGTTAATTTCCCAAGACCTATAATAAAATCCTTGTTTTGTTTGAACCTTGTCTCCTTGCACTACTTGAGCAATCCCGCTGAAAGCTGTGTAGCCTCTCGTGACGTCACAGATGGTGGAGAATACGGGCAAGCTCAAGCGTTAATAGTGCATGTCATAGGAGGATACCGAAGGTTTGATCACCCAGTTTTCCAAGTTGGCCGTAGGCTCCCCCGACGGAAATGGAGGACATATTGAAAGCCCTTGTTGCTGGCCAGCAAGCCCAGATGCAAGCAAACGTGGCTCTCTTGGAGGAGCAAAAGAAAGCCAACCTTCTGAAGGCAGAGGAATTGCAGTTGCAGAGACAGAGGGTTGTCCAAAATACCCGCCCAATAAAGGCAAGTGACTTTATATCTAAGATGGGAGCTACCGATGACATTGAGGCATACCTGCATGCATTTGAGGCCACGGCCACTAGGGAAGCCTGGCCCAAGCAACAGTGGGTTGGTCTGTTAGCCCCCTTTCTAACCGGGGAATCGCTGAATGCTGTCCGGGACCTGGGCCCTGACCAGGTTACTGACTATGATGCCCTGAAGTCTGAGATCCTCAGCAGATATGGACTCACAAAGTTTGGTATGGCCCAGCGCTTTCACAGCTGGACCTTCCAACCAGACCAACCTCCTCGGGCGCAGATGCATGAACTTGTCCGAATCGCAAGGAAATGGCTGGATCCGCAGAGGAATACAGCAGCGGCGGTGGTGGAGGCCGTTGTGGTGGATCGTTACCTACGCGCCCTGCCTTATGAGGCAAAACGGTTCATCAGTCAACAGGCCTTGACCACGGCTGATCTGACCGTGGAAGCTGTGGAAAAGTACCAGGCCGCAGCGGAGATGCTGAATGCTTCCCGAAAAGACCCCAGGAGGGCGGCCCCACCACAAATGGGAAGAACCCGTCCAAAGGACCCCAAGGTCTCGAACCCAGCCACGTCAGGACTTATCCCGGCTCCAGGGGGAGCCAGAAACCAGGCGGGTCCAAGAAGAGTACACCAGGAGGGGGGAAACTCGACAGTGTTACCGGTGTGGGGAGATGGGACATATCTCCTGGCAGTGTGGGAAATCAGCCGATGAACCTATGCCCACTGCGGAGTCCTCCAGCTCAGCACCCACACACCGTTTGCCTCGCTCTTGGGAGTCGTAGATGGCGGCCCAGATCGACCCCCCACCTGCCCGGTAACTGTGAATCACCATGATGTGGAGGCCTTACTGGATTCTGGTAGCCGGGCCACCCTGGTGCGTAAGGATTTGGTGGGCCCAACGTGTCTGACCCCCGGGGAAAGTCCTCCCAGTTTCCTGTGTCCATGGGGACACCAGAGAATACCCCATTACTGAACTTACAATGACCAGCACACGGGGAACCATACACACGACGGCGGGGGTGGTTGATTCCCTCCCCGTCCCTGTCCTAATTGGACGAGACTGCCCAGCCTTTTACCCACTCTGGAGAGAGTCTCAGGAGAGGATAACCCGAGTACCTCGGAAACGGAGAGGCAAGACTCATCCTGGGAAGGCTCCGGTGCAATCCTCCGAGTTACTCACTCCCGCCCGGGCTCGGATAGGGATGGCAGGTGCCCAGACCGACACAGAGACGGAGCTACAGAATCTGGACAAAGAACTGTCTGGTCTGAAGGGGACCGCTGAGAGGTATCGTTTGTTAAAGCAACAGTTAGACATGAAGACAGAAGAGTTAGATATCCTCCAGGCTAAACTCCAACAGAGCTCCTTCCCTAAGCAACAGGAGGAGCTGGAGAGGCTGCGCAGGACCATCGAGGAGTGTGAGGAGACCCTGCGCAGGAGTAAGGAGGTCCAGAAGAAGGCAGAGGAGAAGTACAAGGTGTTGGAGAACAAGATGAAGAATGCGGAGGCAGAGAGAGAGAAGGAACTGAAAGCTGCTCAACAGAAGCTAAACTCTGCTAAAACCAAGGCTGATGCGTTCAGTAAGAAACTCAAGGAGAGACAACAGGAGGCTGAGTCCCTGGTCCTAGAGTTGGAGGAGTTGAAGAGAGAGCAGTCTGGCAAGCACCACGGCAATGCGGACGCCCTCTCCCGGCGTGATGCCTTCTTCGCTGCCTTTACCCCCGACGAGGACGTCGGTCCCGAGGAGGGGGATGTGTGATGTCACGAGAGGCTGTGTCCTGGAGGGACGTTACATCCCCTGAGGTGGCTGCAAACCCAGACAGCTATGGCTCCATCTGCTGGTATGGTCGGGAACTCCACCCCTCTATGGCCAATCTTCCCACGCAGCTGAAACAAATGAGGAGCTGATGAGCTGAAGGTTTGGGAAGGGAAGAGACACACTGAGGGAGTGTGGGGGGGGTGAAGAGACACAGTCTCCAACCTGGGCTCTCTGGAGGACAAGAGTGCTGCACGTCCACTTCCATGAGGAATATAAGGATTTGGAGATACTTACCTTTGGGAAATACTCACCTTTGGATATATGCACCTGTGGAAATACGTGAGAGACATTTGGAAGGACTTTTTGCTGGGTTGGCCACTAGCTGCAACGTGGACTACAGTAAGGCTGGGGAAAAGTTATCTGAGCGAGTGAGAATTATGATTTTGGATGTGGAAGAGACATCCCTGAACTGTTAACCCTTAAAGAGCCACAAGAGAACAGAATTTTGTTATATTTTCGTTAATTTCCCAAGACCTATAATAAAATCCTTGTTTTGTTTGAACCTTGTCTCCTTGCACTACTTGAGCAATCCCGCTGAAAGCTGTGTAGCCTCTCGTGACGTCACAATATGTATTTAGATTGTAGTTAGGTATTGTTGGTAGTTATCGTGGGTTGTTGTATGTAATTATTGTAGGTTAGTATTGTATTCGGCGGCGCCGGGCGTAGCACGAAGCTAGCTGGCTAACCCTCCACCTGGACTAGCTGGCGAGTAGCAATTAGCAACGGTATAGTTATTTCACGCCTGGGAGTGCCTGTGGTTACGCCAGCTGGCTGCCTACAATGATTACATACAATAATTGCCTACCATTCAGCTGTTTTCTAACCTTATGTCTGAACCGTTAACGTTAGGTAGCAAGTGGCTACTGTGCTTGAAATTTAGCTAGCTTGTTGCTACCTGGATAGCTACTAGTAAACAATAGCTGGAACGACCTAGCGAACAGACGCGAACTGGCTGAGTCAATTCAGTGGCTAGCTTTGCACTTGGCTAGCTAACAGTAGCTACTAGGGGTAAGTCATAACCTACATTTGTGTTTTGTTTTTTACATATTGATAGCCCGAGTCGTTCAGGGAATTCGGGACATGGGTGACTAGTTAACGTTAGTTTGGCTCTCTGTGTGTTCGTGCCGTTCGTGCTGCGCCTAGTTAGCTAGCTGAGTTAGTCTATTCATAGAAACATTGAACCGCTGTAGTTTACAACAATTATAGTTTCTGAGGTGGAAGTTGGGAGAGTTATATTTGGGAGTTGTGGTGAGGGAGGCCCGCTCTCTCCTTTCCCAGATGTTTAGTTCATTTCATTCCGATCTCCTCTGCATTATTGTAGCCATTTGCTGCAGCCTGTCAACTATGCCTCTGCCTATCCCTGTTCTCTCCTCTCCGCACAGGCTACACAAACGCCTCACACCGCGTGGCTGCTGCCTCTCTAACCTGGTGGTCCCTGCACGCACCACTCACCTGGAGTTCCAGGTCTCAGGCAGCCTCTGGAACTGCCGTTCTGCTGCCAACAAGGCAGACTTCATCCCAGCCTATGCTACCCTCCAATCCCTCGACTTCTTGGCGCTGACGGAAACATGGATTACCACTGAAAACACTGCTACTCCTACTGCTCTCTCCTCGTCTGACCATGTGTTCTCGCATACCCCGAGAGCATCTGGTCAGCGGGGTGGTGGCACAGGAATCCTCATCTCTCCCAAGTGGACATTCTCAATTTTTCCCCTAACCCATCTGTCTATCTCCTCATTTGAATTCCATGCTGTCACAGTCACTAGCCCATTTAAGCTTAATATCCTTGTCATCTATCGCCCTCCAGGTTCCCTTGGAGAGTTCATCAACGAGCTTGACGCCTTGATAAGCTCCTTTCCTGAGGATGGCTCACCCCTCACAGTTTTGGGGGATTTCAACCTCCCTACGTCTACATTTGACTCATTTCTCTCTGCCTCCTTCTTTCCACTCCTCTCCTCTTTTGACCTCACCCTCTCACCGTCCCCCCCTACTCACAAGGCAGGCAATACGCTTGACCTCATCTTTACTAGATGTTGCTCTTCTACTAATCTCACTGCAACTCCCCTCCATGTCTCCGACCACTACTTTGTATCCTTTTCTCTCTCGCTCTCCTCCAACACTACTCACTCTGCCCCTACACAGATGGTAATGCGCCGCCGCAACCTTCGCTCTCTCTCTCCCACTACTCTCTCCTCTTCCATCCTATCATCACTTCCCTCTGCTCAATCCTTCTCCTCCAATCTCCTGATTCTGCCTCCTCAACCCTCCTCTCCTCCCTTTCTGCATCCTTTGACTCTCTGTGTCCCCTATCCTCCCGGCCGGCTCGGTCCTCCCCTCCAGCTCCGTGGCTTGATGACTCATTGCGAGCTCACAGAACAGAGCTCCGGGCAGCGGAGCGGAAATGGAAGAAAACTAAACTCCCTGCCGACCTGGCATCTTTTCACTCCCTCCTCTCTACATTTTCTTCATCTGTTTCTGCTGCTAAGGCCACTTTCTACCACTCTAAATTCCAAGCATCTGCCTCTAACCCTAGGAAGCTCTTTGCCACATTCTCCTCCCTGCTGAATCCTCCTCCACCCCCCACCCCCCCTCCTCCCTCTCTGTGGATGACTTCGTCAACCACTTTGAAAAGAAGGTTGACGACATCCGATCCTCGTTTGTTAAGTCTAATGACACTGCTGGTCCTGCTCACACTGCCCTACCCTATGCTTTGACTTCTTTCTCCCTCTCTCTCCAGATAAAATCTTGCGACTTGTGACTGCAGGCCGCCCAACAACCTGCCCGCTTGACCCCATCCCCTCCTCTCTTCTCCAGACCATCTCCGGTGACCTTCTCCCCTACCTCACCTCGCTGATCAACTCATCCTTGACCGCTGGCCATGTCCCTTCAGTCTTCAAGAGAGCGAGAGTTGCACCCCTTCTCAAAAAACCAACACTCGATCCCACTGATGTCAACAACTACAGACCAGTATCCCTTCTTTCTTTTCTTTCCAAAACTATTGAGCGTGCCGTCTTTAGCCAACTCTCTTGCTATCTCTCTCAGAATGACCTTCTTGATCCAAACCAGTCAGGTTTCAGGACTGGTCATTCAACTGAGACTGCTCTTCTCTGTGTCACGGAGGCTCTCCGCACTGCTAAAGCTAACTCTCTCTCCTCTGCTCTTGTCCTACTAGACCTGTCTGCTGCCTTTGATACTGTGAACCATCAGATCCTCCTCTCCACCCTCTCCGAGCTGGGCATCTCCGGCGCGGCTCACTCCTGGATTGCGTCCTACCTGACCGGTCGCTCCTACCAAGTGGCGTGGCGAGATGCTGTCTCCGCACCACGTGCTCTCACCACTGGTGTCCCCCAGGGCTCAGTTCTAGGCCCTCTCCTATTCTCCCTATACACCAAGTCACTTGGCTCTGTCATATCCTCACATGGCCTCTCCTATCATTGCTACGCTGACGATACACAACTAATCTTCTCCTTTCCCCCTTCTGATAACCAGGTGGCGAATCGCATCTCTGCATGTCTGGCAGACATATCAGTATGGATGACGGATCACCACCTCAAGCTGAACCTTGGCAAGACGGAGCTGCTCTTCCTCCCGGGGAAGGACTGCCCGTTCCATGATCTCGCCATCACGGTTGACAACTCCGTTGTGTCCTCCTCCCAGAGTGCGAAGAGCCTTGGCGTGACCCTGGACAACACCCTGTCGTTCTCCGCTAACATCAAGGCGGTGACCCGATCCTGCAGGTTCATGCTCTACAACATTCGGAGAGTACGACCCTGCCTTACACAGGAAGCGGCACAGGTCCTAATCCACTTGTCATCTCCCGTCTGGATTACTGCAACTCGCTGTTGGCTGGGCTCCCTGCCTGTGCCATTAAACCCCTACAACTCATCCAGAATGCCGCAGCCCGTCTGGTGTTCAACCTTCCCAAGTTCTCTCACGTCACCCCGCTCCTCCGCACACTCCACTGGCTTCCAGTTGAAGCTCGCATCTGTTACAAGACCATGGTGCTTGCCTATGGAGCTGTGAGGGGAACGGCACCTCCGTACCTTCAGGCTCTGATCAGTCCCTACACCCAAACGAGGGCATTGCGTTCATCCACCTCTGGCCTGCTGGCTCCCCTTCCTCTGCGGAAGCATAGTTCCCGCTCAGCCCAGTCAAAACTGTTCACTGCTCTGGCACCCCAATGGTGGAACAAGCTCCCTCACGACGCCAGGACAGCATAGTCACTCACCACCTTCCGGAGACATTTGAAACCCCACCTCTTTAAGGAATACCTGGGATAGGATAAAGTAATCCTTCTACCCCCCCCCCCTAAAAAAAAATATAAAAAAAATAAAATAAAATTGTGAGGTGGTTATCCCACTGGCTATAGGGTGAATGCACCAATTTGTAAGTCGCTCTGGATAAGAGCGTCTGCTAAATGACGTAAATGTAAATGTAATGTAAATGCCTAGAACAACCTGACGTTTTTTCATTCCAATCTCTTAATTAAAGCCTTTACTAGTGGGGATTTTGAGTTCATGTTCCTGTGTGTTCATCAGTGTGTGAATATTCCCAGTTAGGCGCTACTACTACTACCCCTATTACTACTACCGCTACTACTGCTGCTACTACTACTAACACTACTTCTACTACTAACACTACTACTACTACTGCTACTACTACTGCTAACACTACTACTGCTAACACTACTACTACTACTACTAGTAACACTACTACTACTCCTACTACTGCTACTACCACTACTACTACTACTACTGTTATTACCACTACTACTACTACTACCACTACTGCTATTACCACCACTACTACTACTACTACTACTACTACTACTACTACTACTACTACTACTATTACTACCAACACTACTACTTCTACTACTACTACTAACTCTACTACTGCTACTACTACTGCTATTACTACTACTACTACTACTACTACCATTTGAGTGTGTTTGTGGGTGTATCGTGTATTGGAAACACACGCTGTTCTGCGGGCAGACCTGCTGGTTTTGACTAGAGTACAGCAGAAGTGACTTTTCGTAGCAGGTTAGGAGTACTTAGGCAGCAGGTTAGAAAAATTAACGTAGCAGGTTAGGACAATTAACTCAGCAGGTTAAGAGAATAAATGTAGCAGGTTAGGATAATTAACGTAGCAGGTTAGGAGAATTAACGTAGCAGGTTAGGAGAATTAACGCAGCAGGTTAGGATAATTAACGCAGTAGGTTAGGAGAATTAACGTAGCAGGTTAGGAGAACTAATGTAGCAGGTTAGGAGAATTTACGTAGCAGGTTAGGAGAATCAATGTAGCAGGTTAGGAGAATTAACATAGCAGGTTAGGAGAATTAATGTAGCAGGTTAGGAGAATCAATGTAGCAGGTTAGGAGAATTAACATAGCAGGTTAGGAGAATTAACATAGCAGGTTAGGAGAATTAATGTAGCAGGTTAGGAGAATTAACGTAGCAGGTTAAGGTTACTACAAGCTTCACTCCGTTGATCTACGTGTGTGCGCATGGGTGGAGTTGAATTTTTGGAGCAGCGGACACGTTTTGGTAACATGATATCCTCACTATTCACACGGGGGCAATAGCAAAGTGTTTTTATTTTTGTAATTATATTTTTTGTGAAAGCAAGTAAGAGTCACCTTACTTGCTAGTTGTAGCTAGCTGGCACCCTGGCTAGCTGGCTTTAGCCTAGCTAAAAATATAGCAAGCTAGCTAGCCTTTTTAGCTTCCCACTTCTCCATGTGAAATAATCAGATTTATAATGACAAAATATGCCCAGGTAAATATTCGTATACTTTCCGGTGTAACCTAAAACATTATCCCAGTTTGATATGCTGCCTGTGTATTAATTCCCATATCAACAAAAAATAGAACGTCATCATGTTTTGGTCACAGAGAAAAAAGCACGTGTCTAGTTAGCTGGCTACAGCAAGTTCTACCATTTCACAATAGCCTGGAATCACTAGTTATTACTTCTAAACAAAATACCTTTTTGGGGTGGATTCTTGTTGTTTGGTTTACTGTTTGAACAGTTGCTGACATTATATTTGGTTATCAATGCAAAATAGGCTACTTTGATGAATAGCCTATATAACCTACAGTGGGGAAAAAAAGTATTTAGTCAGTCACCAATTGTGCAAGTTCTCCGACTTAAAAAGATGAGAGAGGCCTGTAATTTTCATCATAGGTACACGTCAACTATGACAGACAAAATGAGAAAAAAAAAATCCAGAAAATCACATTGTAGGATTTTTTATGAATTTATTTGCAAATTATGGTGGAAAATAAGTATTTGGTCAATAACAAAAGTTTCTCAATACTTTGTTATATACCCTTTGTTGGCAATGACACAGGTCAAACGTTTTCTGTAAGTCTTCACAAGGTTTTCACACACTGTTGCTGGTATTTTGGCCCATTCCTCCATGCAGATCTCCTCTAGAGCAGTGATGTTTTGGGGCTGTCGCTGGGCAACACAGACTTTCAACTCCCTCCAAAGATTTTCTATGGGGTTGAGATCTGGAGACTCCAGGACCTTGAAATGCTTCTTACGAAGCCACTCCTTCATTGCCCGGGCGGTGTGTTTGGGATCATTGTCATGCTGAAAGACCCAGCCACGTTTCATCTTCAATGCCCTTGCTGATGGAAGGAGGTTTTCACTCAAAATCTCACGATACATGGCCCCATTCATTCTTTCCTTTACACGGATCAGTCGTCTGGTCCCTTTGCAGAAAAACAGCCCCAAAGTATGATGTTTTCACTCCCATGCTTCACAGTAGGTATGGTGTTCTTTGGATGCAACTCAGCATTCTTTGTCCTCCAAACACGACTGAGTTGAGTTTTTACCAAAAAGTTATATTTTGGTTTCATCTGACCATATGACATTCTCCCAATCCTCTTCTGGATGCACTCTAGCAAACTTCAGACGGGCCTGGACATGTACTGGCTTAAGCAGGGGGGACACGTCTAGCACTGCAGGATTTGAGTCCCTGGCGGCGTAGTGTGTTACTGATGGTAGGCTTTGTTACTTTGGTCCCAGCTCTCTGCAGGTCATTCACTAGGTCCCCCCGTGTGGTTCTGGGATTTTTGCTCACCGTTCTTGTGATCATTTTGACCCCACGGGGTGAGATCTTGCGTGGAGCCCCAGATCGAGGGAGATTATCAGTGGTCTTGTTTGTCTTCCATTTCCTAATAATTGCTCTCACAGTTGATTTCTTCAAACCAAGCTGCTTACCCATTGCAGATTCAGTCTTCCCAGCCTGGTGCAGGTCTACAATTTTGTTTCTGGTGTCCTTTGACAGCTCTTTGGTCTTGGCCATAGTGGAGTTTGGAGTGTGACTGTTTGAGGTTGTGGACAGGTGTCTTTTATACTGATAACAAGTTCAAACAGGTGCCATTAATACAGGTAACGAGTGGAGGACAGAGGAGCTTCTTAAATAAGAAGTTACAGGTCTGTGAGAGCCAGAAATCTTGCTTGTTTGTAGGTGACCAAATACTTATTTTCCACCATAATTTGCAGATAAATTCATTAAAAATCCTACAATGTGATTTTCTGGATTTTTTTTTCTCAATTTGTCTGTCATAGTTGACGTGTACCTATGATGAAAATGACAGGCCTCTCTCATCTTTTTAAGTGGGAGAACATGCACAATTGGTGGCTGACTAAATACTTTTTTTCCCCACTGTATAGATCATATCAAGGAACCAAGCGACAACACTGCCCCCACGGCTGCAGAAGGAATGATACGGCGCGTCTCAATTTGAAGGAAGTAAAAAAAATATGTTGAATGCCAGAGCGTATCACAAGGAGACTGCCCTTTTGTGACGAAAAACAACGTTGCAACTCTGCATCTTGTGCCACCGTAGACCGCGTAGTAAAGCTTTAGGAGAATCAGGTTAAGGTTAGGAAAAGGGTTAGCTAAAATGCGAAAATCGTCCCTGATGCGACTCGAACGTATCTATCCACAACCAGGCCTGACCCTTAGAACAGCCTTCGTTTCCAATAACGCGATTCTGCGTGCGTGTGCGCGACAAAATATCCCAGTTGCGTGGTACTACTCACAATTGAAAGAGGAATTGGACTCCCTGGACCGGCTGAAGTCATCCCCGTAGAGAGCAGTCATGCTGGGCTGGCTGGTGCGGCGGCCTGGGTACGGTGGAGGCAGAGAGCCAGAGCCCATCCCTGACCCTGCGGCTGCTCCAGCCATCCTCTCCTTGGTCTTCAGGGCCAGGGTCCTCTCCTAGAGAAATAGATAGCTAGGTATTTAGATAGGTATTTTATTCATCACTGATGGGGACATTAAGGACCAGTTTCCTGGACACAGATTAAGCCTAGTCCGGGACAAAAAAAAAAACAGATCAATGGAGAATCTCCACGTGTTTAAGTCTAGGACTAGGCTTAATCTGTGTCTGGGAAACCACCCCTTCGTGTCAAACAGAAGTACAGGACTAGGCTTAATCTGTGTCTGGGAAACCACCCCTTCATGTCAAACAGAAGTGCAGGACTAGGCTTAATCTATGTCTGGGAAACCACCCCTTCATATCAAACAGAAGTCTAGGACTAGGCTTAATCTGTGTCTGGGAAACCACCCCTTCATGTCAAACAGAAGTCTAGGACTAGACTTAATCTATGTCTGGGAAACCACCCCTTCATGTCAAACAGAAGTCTCAGACTAGGCTTAATCTGTGTCTGGGAAACCACCCTTTCATGTCAAACAGAAGTCCAGGACTAGGTCTAATCTGTGTCTGGGAAACCACCCCTTCATGTCAAACAGAAGTCTAGGACTAGACTTAATCTATGTCTGGGAAACCACCCCTTCATGTCAAACAGAAGTCTCAGACTAGGCTTAATCTGTGTCTGGGAAACCACCCCTTCATGTCAAACAGAAGTCCAGGACTAGGTCTAATCTGTGTCTGGGAAACCACCCCTTCATGTCAAACAGAAGTCCAGGACTAGACTTAATCTATGTCTGGGAAACCACCCCTTCATGTCAAACAGAAGTCTCAGACTAGGCTTAATCTGTGTCTGGGAAACCACCCTTTCATGTCAAACAGAAGTCCAGGACTAGGTCTAATCTGTGTCTGGGAAACCACCCCTTCATGTCAAACAGAAGTCTAGGACTAGACTTAATCTATGTCTGGGAAACCACCCCTTCATGTCAAACAGAAGTCCAGGACTAGGCTTAATCTGTGTCTGGGAAACCACCCCTTCATGTCAAACAGAAGTCCAGGACTAGGTCTAATCTGTGTCTGGGAAACCACCCCTTCATGTCAAACAGAAGCAGACATACAAACAACAAAACCAAACAAACTGGTGCCATGTCATACCTGCTTCAGCCTCTCCACATCCCTCATCAGGGCCACCATCTGCTTGGCCTTCTCCCTAACGTTGACCCCCTGGTCCCTGCCATCTCTGTCTGTGAACTGGAAGTCCCGTAGGGTCTAGAGAGGAAGACGAGGAAGAGGAAGAAGATATTATTTATTATACTTTTTTTGCAGATTAGTTTTTTTGGTTTCAACCCAACCCCCGGAGAAAGAAACCCTTCAGAAGCCAGCTCAGTGCACTCCAAAGTCATTTCTTCCGACAGACTCGGGATTCGAACCGTCGATCTAACCTGTATGGTGTAGACGTTCTCCCTGCACTGCTGCGCCACGCGTTCCGAGCCCGTTTTGATCAGGTAGTCGAGTAGCGTCAGGGCCTAGTAATAAAATAATAATACACTTCTCTTATACACATTTCAAACAGACACCGCTCAAATCTAACAGTAAATAAAAAGACAAAGCAAAAAAACAGACACCGCTCAAATCTAACAGTAAATAAAAAGACAAAAAAACAGACACCGCTCCAATCTAACAGTAGATAAAAAGACAAAGCCAAAAAAAACAGACACCGCTCAAATCTAACAGTAAATAAAAAGACAAAGCCAAAAAAACAGACACCGCTCAAATCTAACAGTAGATAAAAAGACAAAGCCAAAAAACAGACACCGCTCAAATCTAACAGCAGATAAAAAGACAAAGCCAAAAAACAGACACCGCTCAAATCTAACAGTAGATAAAAAGACAAAGCCAAAAAACAGACACCGCTCAAATCTAACAGTAGATAAAAAGACAAAGCCAAAAAACAGACACCGCTCAAATCTAACAGTAGATAAAAAGACAAAGACAAAAAAACAGACACCGCTCAAATCTAACAGTAAATAAAAAGACAAAAAAACAGACACCGCTCCAATCTAACAGTAGATAAAAAGACAAAGCCAAAAAAAACAGACACCGCTCAAATCTAACAGTAAATAAAAAGACAAAGCCAAAAAAACAGACACCGCTCAAATCTAACAGTAGATAAAAAGACAAAGCCAAAAAAACAGACACCGCTCAAATCTAACAGCAGATAAAAAAGACAAAGCCAAAAAACAGACACCGCTCAAATCTAACAGTAGATAAAAAGACAAAGCCAAAAAACAGACACCGCTCAAATCTAACAGCAGATAAAAAGACAAAGCCAAAAAACAGACACCGCTCAAATCTAACAGTAGATAAAAAGACAAAGCCAAAAAAAACAGACACCGCTCAAATCTAACAGTAGATAAAAAGACAAAGCCAAAAAAACAGACACCGCTCAAATCTAACAGTAGATAAAAAGACAAAGCCAAAAAACAGACACCGCTCAAATCTAACAGTAGATAAAAAGACAAAGCCAAAAAAACAGACACCGCTCAAATCTAACAGTAGATAAAAAGACAAAGCCAAAAAACAGACACCGCTCAAATCTAACAGTAGATAAAAAGACAAAGCCAAAAAACAGACACCGCTCAAATCTAACAGTAGATAAAAAGACAAAGACAAAAAAACAGACACCGCTCAAATCTAACAGTAAATAAAAAGACAAAGACAAAAAAACAGTTACCGCTCAAATCTAACAGTAAATAAAAAGACAAAAAAACTGACACCGCTCCAATCTAACAGTAGATAAAAAGACAAAGCCAAAAAAAACAGACACCGCTCAAATCTAACAGTAAATAAAAAGACAAAGCAAAGCGTTAAACAATAAAAGCAGAATGATGATTAAAATGTTTACAAAATACACAGGAACAGGATATTTAAAGAATGAAGGAACACTAACAATTGTATATAGTAAATATCATAGAGAAAACAGTTAGTTTCCGAAGCCAGGAAAAACAGGTGAATGTTGACCTTGTAGACGTGTCTCCAGTTCTTCCCGCTGTCATTGAGGCGTTTCCAGATCATGCCCATGACCTCAGTGAACGCAACCACGTTGAAGGTCAGGTCAGCGATCTCTGACATCAGAGAGGAGGGGGGACCCCACGGGTCATTGGAGGTCGCCTCGCGGACCTTAAAATAATAATATTAATACATATTTAGTTTGATAAAATATAATTCAGGCTGATCTCATTTTGTCAGCTATGCGCCATTTAAAAAGTAATTTCCGAATGAGCCCGCCATATGCATCGTTCACTGTGAATGCAGTCTCCGCAAACATTGCTTTTAAAAGCACCAACAAAAGCACGATCGATTTGAATCCCGGCCTAAGATCAATTATAAAGTAGAATATATAAGAATGATATATGATGGCGCGTTTCTCAGACCCAAAGAAGCTTTACAATATATACAGGTAACCATAAACATGTTAAACAGCAAAAAACAATGAGCACAACAACAAACCTTGATCTCTGCCTCTGAGTATTGGTTGACCATGTTCTTCACCTGGCGGCGGAGCGATGACGTCTGCATGGTGATTGGTCGGTGTTTCACAGGTGTGAAACACTAGCGTTCTTCTCACAGGTAGAGTTAAGGAGGGATGGAGGAGGGAGGTGGGGGGGGGGGAGAAGGAGGAGGTCAGAAGAGTTAAGGAGGGATGCAGGAGGGAGGTAGGGGGGAGAGGAGGAGGAGGTCAGTAGAGTTAAGGAGGGATGCAGGAGAGAGGTAGGGGGGAGGAGGAGGTCAGTAGAGTTCAGGAGGGATGCAGGAGGTAGGTAGGGGAGGAGGAGGTCAGTAGAGTTAAGGAGGGATGCAGGAGGGAGGTAGGGGGGAGAGGAGGAGGAGGTCAGTAGAGTTAAGGAGGGATGCAGGAGGGAGGTGGGGGGGGAGGAGGAGGAGGTCAGTAGAGTTAAGGTGGGGATGAGATGAGATGTGGACCTCTACGCCCAGGGTGTGTGTTCCTAGTGAGGAAGAGAACATCACAGTTAGACTGACATACAGATGCACACTGTAATATCAGTGACCAGTAGACCAGGGTAGTGTCCCAAATGGCACCCTATTCCCTATATAGTGCACTACTTTGATCAGTGATGATCAGTGATGACACCAACTGAATGAACTTTTAAAATGTTGCATTCATAAGGCAGGTATACAAATAACCATGACCTTTGACTCACTCTGATAAACAACAGAGCATCATATACTGATATCTCTGGGTTAACAGAGCACCATATACTAATACCTCTGGGTTAACAGAGAACCATATACTGATACCTCTGGGTTAACAGAGCACCATATACTGATACCTCTGGTTTAACAGAGCACCATATACTGATACCTCTGGGTTAATAGAGCACCATATACTGATACCTCTGGGTTAACAGAGCACCATATACTGATACCACTGGGTTAACAGAGCACCATATACTGATACCTCTGGGTTAACAGAGAACCATATACTGATACCTCTGGGTTAACAGAGCACCATATACTGATACCTCTGGGTAAACAGAGCACCATATACTGATACCTCTGGGTTAACAGAGCACCATATACTGATACCTCTGGGTTAACAGAGCACCATATACTGATACATCTGGGTTAACAGAGCACCATATACTGATACCTCTGGGTTAACAGAGGACCATCTACTGATACCTCTGGGTTAACAGAGGACCATCTACTGATACCTCTGGGTTAACAGAGAAACATATACTGATACCTCTGGGTTAACAGAGCACCATATACTGATACCACTGGGTTAACAGAGCACTATATACTGATACCTCTGGGTTAACAGAGCACCATATACTGATACCTCTGGGTTAACCGAGCACCTTATACCGATACCTCTGGGTTAACAGAGTACCATATACTGATACCTCTGGGTTAACAGAGCACCATATACTGATACCTCTGGGTTAACAGAGCACCATATACTGATACCTCTGGGTTAACAGAGCACCATATACTGATACCTCTGGGTTAACAGAGCACCATATAATGTAGGGGTGTAACGATTCGTTTTAACAACGATTCGATTTGTATCACGATTCGTGGTTGTCGATACGATTCAAGGACGATATTGGTTCATTTAGAACGATACGATCCGAAACGATTCAGTGACTTGAAATCGATTCAGTAACCTTTTAGCCAAAAATTCAACCAGTGTGACTGAAATAAATACCTGGATACTGGACAGTGCAGGTGAAGTTTCCTAGATTCCTGTTTCTTGTAAGGACCGCAATGGTGGCTTGATAATTTCTCGCTCGTCGGCTTCTCCGCTGTCGTCCGCCATGCTATGTTTTGTTGTCTTGGCGCCTTTGCGCTGCTGCTGGCGCGATGACGTCACGGATAGGCAGACTGAATCGAGTAATGTTTAAAGCCTTTATCATCACCTTTCTTTCTAAAACTAGCCGCCGAAATTGTCGCAACCCCTATTACTAGCCTGTTCAACCTCTCTTTCGTAACGTCTGAGATCCCCAGAGATTGGAAAGCTGCCGCGGTCATCCCCCTCTTCAAAGGGGGTGACACTCTAGATCCAAACTGTTACAGACCCATATCCATCCTGCCCTGCCTTTCAAAAGTTTTTGAAAGCTAAGTCAACAAACAGATCACCGACCATTTCGAATCCCACCGTACCTTCTCCGCTATGCAATCCGGTTTCCGAGCTGGTCATGGGTGCACTTCAGCCACGCTCAAGGTCCTAAATGATATTATAACCGCGATCGATAATAGACAGTACTGTGCAGCCGTTTTCATTGACCTGGCCAAGGCTTTCGACTCTGTCAACCACCGCATTCTTATTGGCAGACTAAATAGCCTTGGTTTCTCAAATGACTGCCTCGCCTGGTTCACCAACTACTTCTCAGATAGAGTTCAATGTGTCAAATCGGAGGGCCTGTTGTCTGGACCTATGGCAGTCTCTATGGGGGTGCCACAGGGTTCAATTCTTGGGCCAACTCTTTTCTCTGTGTATATCAATGACGTCGCTCTTGCTGCTGGTGACTCTCAGATCCACCTCTACGCAGACGACACCATTTTGTATACATCTGGCCCTTCACTGGACACTGTGTTAACAAACCTCCAAACGAGCTTCAATTCCATAAAACACTCCTTCAGTAGCCTCCAACTGCTCTTAAACACTAGTAAAACTAAATGCATGCTCTTCAACCGAACGCTGCTTGCACCCGCCCACCCGACTAGAATCACTACTCTAGACGGGTCTGACCTAGAGTATGTGGACAACTACAAATATCTAGGTGTCTGGTTAGACTGTAAACTCTCCTTCCAGACTCACATTAAGAATCTCCAATCCAAAGTTAAATCTAGAATCGGTTTCCTATTTCGCAACAAAGCCTCCTTCACTCATGCTGCCAAACATGCCCTCGTAAAACTGACTATCCTACCGATCCTTGACTTCGGCGATGTCATTTACAAAATAGCCTCCAACACTCTACTCAGCAAATTGGATGTAGTCTATCACAGTGCCATCCGTTTTGTCACCAAAGCCCCATATAATACCCACCACTGTGACCTGTACGCTCTTGTTGGCTGGTCCTCACTACATATTCGTCGCCAAACCCACTGGCTCCAGGCCATCTATAAATCACTGCTAGGCAAATCCCCGCCTTATCTTAGCTCATTGGTCACCATAGCAACACCCACCCGTAGTCTGCGCTCCAGCGGGTATATCTCACTGGTCATCCCCAAAGCCAACACCTCCTTTGGCCGCAATTCCTTCCAGTTCTCTGCTGCCAATGACTGGAACAAATTGCAAAAATCTCTGAAGCTGGAGACACTTATCTCCCCTCACTAACTTTAAGCATCAGTTGTCAGAGCACCTTACCGATCACTGCACCTGTACACAGCCCATCTGAAATTAGCCCGCCCAACTACCTCATCCCTATATTGTTATTTATTTTGCTCATTTGTACCCCAGTATCTCTATTTGCACATCATCTCTTGCACATCATTCCAGTGTTAATACTAAATTGTAATTATTTTGCACTATAGCCTATTTTATTGCCTTACCTCCATAACTTGCTAAATTTGCACACTGTATATTAATTGTATTTCTGTTGTATTTTTGACTTTGTTTTGTTTTACCCCATATGTAACTCTGTGTTGTTGTTTTTATCGCACTGCTTTGCTTTATCTTGGCCAGGTCGCAGTTGTAAATGAGAACTTGTTCTCAACTGGTTTACCTGGTTAAATAAAGGTGAAATAATAAATTTTAAAATTGAAAGTGCTAAGAAAAAACATCCATATAAAGTCTGACGTGCTTAAATCCAATGGGTTATTTCCTAGTATCGATACAATCGATTTATTACATTTTAAAACGATGTTAGATCGATATATGTTGTCCAAAAGGCCAACTCGCCGAGCACAGATCGATGTAGTTGGATCATAGGAATATAAATCGATACATCGATGTAGTAGATGGATCGTTACACCCCTAATATAATGATACCTCTGGGTTAACAGAGCACCATATACTGATACTTCTGGGTTAACAGAGAACCATATACTGATACCTCTGGGTTAACAGAGCACCATATACTGATACCTCTGGGTTAACCAAGCACCATATACTGTAGATAGACATGTTTAGGTGATTTAGAGATAAGTACTATCTTAATCCATGTCTCTTTAAAAAAAAAAACACGACCCCTCATCCCATTCATGTTATTACAGTAGAAGGAAACACCCCATTCATGTTATTACAGTAGGAGGAAAACACCCCATTCATGTTATTACAGTAGGAGTTAACACCCCATTCATGTTATTACAGTAGGAGGAAAACACCCCATTCATGTTATTACAGTAGCAGGAAAGTAGAACAACTGATCCCAGCACCTCCCAGACCTGTATAGTGAAACACAACACCTGGGCTCAGTTTTCTCTGAAAAGAGAGAGCGAGAGAGAGAGAGAGCGAGAGAGAAAGAGAGACATGGTGGCACCTGACCACACACAGAGAGCTGACTATAGACGCTCTTCCCTCCCGCTCTGTCCAGTCAGCCATTTCAGAATCATGAAGGACAAAAGGACGTTTATTTTTTTACAGGAATATAAAAATTTTAGTTTTGAGGAGGGGGACTAAACCGCAAGGACATAGCCCTTTGACCAAAGCCTATAAGGGGATATATAGGGGGTAGGGTGCAATTTGGGACGCATACCTAGAAAATAAAATCCTGTACACTGCCATTGCCAGTATCACTTGTTTGTTAAGCTTACGGCCTTTGTCAAAGCTTTTGCTTTCATTTTGAGGGTGTAAAAATAATCAGTTAGGGTCCAATCCCAAATTGCACCCTATTCCCTATATAGTGCACTACTTTTGACCAGAAGGAAACAGGTTGCCATTTGGGATGAATCATAGGCACTTTCTCCTTTGAAAGTTGTGTTATCACAACAGACAGGGAGGAACCCACCCCCTGCTTGTTTTTCTGACAGGATTCCATCATCACCATGGCAGCATAGCAGGAAAGCGGCTTGGGACCCTAAGGTGAGAGTTACCAAACAGCTATGGACAAACCTGTTACACTACTGTAATAGGAAATGGCTATGGACAAACCTGTTACACTACTGTAATAGGAAATGGCTATGGACAAACCTGTTACACTACTGTAATAGGAAAGCATAGGGCTCACCTGTATGCACACTCCAACACATCCCTGTCCCAGACCTGACGAAGATCCTTATAGGATAGAAACATTGTGAACTTATAAACATACATGTTGGAGCAATTCAATTGGAGCAATTCAATTGAGCGGGGGCTACTTTACTAGTACAAGATTGTTTCAGCCCAGCAGCACCCCATGAACAGTGATGTGACTTTAACTACATACACTCTGGTAAAAAATGTGGCACTCTCTTCTGTGTCCAGTCTTTTAGAAGAAACAATGGGTATAGAATAATACAACAACAGAACAGCCATGGTATGGACTACAACAACCTACTTAACTTTACCACCATGCTGCTTGGGCCCTGAGTCATCCCAGACACCACTACAACAACCTACTTAACGTTACCACCATGCTGCCAGGGCCCTGAGTCATCCCAGACACCACTACAACAACCTACTTAACGTTACCACCATGCTGCCAGGGCCCTGAGTCATCCCAGACACCACTACAACAACCTACTTAATGTTACCACCATGCTGCCAGGGCCCTGAGTCATCCCAGACACCACTACAACAACCTACTTAACGTTACCACCATGCTGCCAGGGCCCTGAGTCAGCCCAGACACCACTACACCAAACTACTTAACGTTACCACCATGCTGCTTGGGCCCTGAGTCATCCCAGACACCACTACAACAACCTACTTAACGTTACCACCATGCTGCCAGGGCCCTGAGTCATCCCAGACACCACTACAACAACCTACTTAACGTTACCACCATGCTGCCAGGGCCCTGAGTCATCCCAGACACCACTACAACAACCTACTTAACGTTACCACCATGCTGCCAGGGCCCTGAGTCAGCCCAGACACCACTACACCAAACTACTTAACGTTACCACCATGCTGCCAGGGCCCCGAGTCAGCCCAGACACCACTACACCAAACGACTTAATGTTACCACCATGCTGCCAGGGCCCCGAGTCATCCCAGACACCACTACACCAAACTACTTAATGTTACCACCATGCTGCCAGGGCCCCGAGTCAGCCCAGACACCACTACACCAAACTACTTAATGTTACCACCATGCTGCCAGGGCCCCGAGTCAGCCCAGACACCACTACACCAAACTACTTAATGTTACCACCATGCTGCCAGGGCCCTGAGTCATCCCAGACACCACTACACCAAACTACTTAATGTTACCACCATGCTGCCAGGGCCCCGAGTCAGCCCAGACACCACTACACCAAACTACTTAATGTTACCACCATGCTGCCAGGGCCCCGAGTCACCCCAGACACCACTACACCAAACTACTTAATGTTACCACCATGCTGCCAGGGCCCCGAGTCATCCCAGACACCACTACACCAAACTACTTAATGTTACCACCATGCTGCCAGGGCCCCGAGTCACCCCAGACACCACTATACCAAACTACTTAATGTTACCACCATGCTGCCAGGGCTTGAGTCATCCCAGACACCACTACACCAAACGACTTAATGTTACCACCATGCTGCCAGGGCCCCGAGTCAGCCCAGACACCACTACACCAAACTACTTAATGTTACCACCATGCTGCCAGGGCCCTGAGTCAGCCCAGACACCACTACACAATGTTACCACCATGCTGCCAGGGCCCTGAGTCAGCCCAGACACCACTACACCAAACTACTTAATGTTACCATCATGCTACTTGGGCCCTGAGTCAGCCAAAACACCACTACACCAAACTACTTAATGTTACCACCATGCTGCCAGGGCCCCGAGTCATCCCAGACACCACTACACCAAACTACTTAATGTTACCACCATGCTGCCAGGGCCCCGAGTCACCCCAGACACCACTATACCAAACTACTTAATGTTACCACCATGCTGCCAGGGCTTGAGTCATCCCAGACACCACTACACCAAACGACTTAATGTTACCACCATGCTGCCAGGGCCCCGAGTCAGCCCAGACACCACTACACCAAACTACTTAATGTTACCACCATGCTGCCAGGGCCCTGAGTCAGCCCAGACACCACTACACAATGTTACCACCATGCTGCCAGGGCCCTGAGTCAGCCCAGACACCACTACACCAAACTACTTAATGTTACCACCATGCTGCCAGGGCCCTGAGTCAGCCCAGACACCACTACACCAAACTACTTAATGTTACCACCATGCTGCAGGGGCCTGAGTCAGCCCAGACACCACTACACCAAACTACTTAATGTTACCACCATGCTGCCAGGGCCCTGAGTCAGCCCAGACACCACTACACCAAACTACTTAATGTTACCACCATGCTGCAGGGGCCTGAGTCAGCCCAGACACCACTACACCAAACTACTTAATGTTACCACCATGCTACTTGGGCCCTGAGTCAGCCAAAACACCACTACACCAAACTACTTAATGTTACCACCATGCTGCCAGGGCCCCGAGTCAGCCCAGACACCACTACACCAAACTACTTAATGTTACCACCATGCTGCCAGGGCCCTGAATCAGCCCAAACACCACTACACCAAACTACTTAATGTTACCACCATGCTGCCAGGGCCCTGAGTCAGCCCAGACACCACTACACCAAACTACTTAATGTTACCACCATGCTGCCAGGGCCCTGAGTCAGCCCAAACACCACTACACCAAACTACTTAATGTTACCACCATGCTGCCAGGGCCCTGAGTCAGCCCAGACACCACTATACCAAACTACGTAATGTTACCACCATGCTACTTGGGCACTGAGTCAGCCCAGACACCACTACACCAAACTACTTAATGTTACCACCATGCTGCCAGGGCCCTGAGTCAGCCCAAACACCACTACACCAAACTACTTAATGTTACCACCATGCTGCAGGGGCCTGAGTCAGCCCAGACACCACTACACCAAACTACTTAATGTTACCACCATGCTACTTGGGCCCTGAGTCAGCCAAAACACCACTACACCAAACTACTTAATGTTACCACCATGCTGCCAGGGCCCTGAGTCAGCCCAAACACCACTACACCAAACTACTTAATGTTACCACCATGCTGCCAGGGCCCTGAGTCAGCCCAGACACCACTACACCAAACTACGTAATGTTACCACCATGCTACTTGGGCCCTGAGTCAGCCCAGACACCACTACACCAAACTACTTAATGTTACCACCATGCTGCCAGGGCCCTGAGTCAGCCCAGACACCACTACACCAAACTACTTAATGTTACCACCATGCTGCCAGGGCCCTGAGTCAGCCCAGACACCACTACACCAAACTACGTAATGTTACCACCATGCTGCCAGGGCCCTGAGTCAGCCCAGACACCACTACACCAAACTACTTAATGTTACCACCATGCTGCCAGGGCCCTGAGTCAGCCCAAACACCACTACACCAAACTACTTAATGTTACCACCATGCTGCCAGGGCCCTGAGTCAGCCCAGACACCACTACACCAAACTACTTAATGTTACCACCATGCTGCCAGGGCCCTGAGTCAGCCCAGACACCACTACACCAAACTACGTAATGTTACCACCATGCTGCCAGGGCCCTGAGTCAGCCCAGACACCACTACACCAAACTACTTAATGTTACCACCATGCTGCCAGGGCCCTGAGTCAGCCAAAACACCACTACACCAAACTACTTAATGTTACCACCATGCTGCCAGGGCACTGAGTCAGCCCAAACACCACTACACCAAACTACTTAATGTTACCACCATGCTGCAGGGGCCTGAGTCAGCCCAGACACCACTACACCAAACTACGTAATGTTACCACCATGCTACTTGGGCCCTGAGTCAGCCAAAACACCACTACACCAAACTACTTAATGTTACCACCATGCTGCAGGGGCCTGAGTCAGCCCAGACACCACTACACCAAACTACGTAATGTTACCACCATGCTACTTGGGCCCTGAGTCAGCCAAAACACCACTACACCAAACTACTTAATGTTACCACCATGCTGCCAGGGCCCTGAGTCAGCCAAAACACCACCATCACTCCAGTAACTTTCCTCTCATAATTCAGCCGTACCTATTAAACAAAGTGTTTTGGAGCAAACACACTGAGGATCAATCCTCTAACTCAGGATCAATCCTCTAACCTAGTCAGAAGTTGGCCTGGTCGTAGGTCTCCATGTCTGAAACTTCTAGAGGCTTTAGGATTGAAGGCACCATCTGGCAGTCCGACGGACGAATCTGGTTTTGGCGGATGCCAGGAGAACGCTACCTGCCCCAATGCATAGTGCCAACTGTAAGAAAGAATAATGGTCTGGGGCTGTTTTTCCATTGTTCGGGCTAGGCCCCTTAGTTCCAGTGAAGGGAAATCTTCTACAGCATACAATGACATTCTAGATGATTCTGTGCTTCCAACTTTGTGGCAACAGTTTGGGGAAGGCCCTTTCCTGTTTCAGCATGACAATGCCCCCGTGCACAAAGCGAGGTCCATGCTGAAAAGGTTTGTTGAGATCGATGTGGAAGAACTTGACTGGGCTGCACAGAGCCCTGACCTCAACCCCATCAAACACCTTTGGGATGAATTGGAATGCCGACTGCGAGCCAGGCCTAATCACCCAACATCAGTGCCCGACCTCACTAATGCTTGTGGCTGAATGGAAGCAAGTCCCCGCAGCAATATTCCAACATCTAGTGGAAAGCCTTCCCAGAAGAGTGGAGGCTGTTATAGCAGCAAAGGGGGGACCAACTCCATGATTTTGGAATGAGATGTTCGACGAACAGGTGTCATACTTTTGGTCATGTAGTGTAGATGGTGTCTTTTAGAATTGGTGCTATTGACTTGTATTGATCCAGCTGAAGCCCTCTTGAATGTATTGGTCCAGCTGAAGCCCTCTTGAATGTATTGATCCAGCTGAAGCCCTCTTGAATGTATTGATCCAGCTGAAGCCCACTTGAATGTATTGATCCAGCTGAAGCCCTCTTGAATGTATTGATCCAGCTGAAGCCCTCTTGAATGTATTGATCCTGCTGAAGCCCTCTCAAATGTATTGCTAATGTGATTTAAAAATCTGGCATCATTACCAAGGTACCAGGGAAAAGTAGTGCTTCACTGCAAGACCTGGTTTGACAAGACTGGTATATAGATTATAGATATGTACTACTAATAAACCCCTTATAAAGTACACTTCCATGTAAAAATCTTGTAACCCAGAACCAAATTCTCATATGAACGCTGGCCTCCGGCCTGCTAATGTTACGAATGTTGGGAGAGATCACAGGTAACTAACTAAAATAAGAACATGACTCAGTAGGTCTACCTAGCCTCCATTGCTGTGGTATAGGGCCATATGGCTGAAACAGTAACATCAGTGTCATAATCCTGGATGGAAATAGACTGGTGACTGATGAAAACAGCCAGCCATGGATGCTTCCTGTAGGGTCAGATGACCACTACCACTATCTACAATGGTCCTTTCACATACAGTCCAGAAACAATCTCTAGAACCTACCTCTTGGCTTATATAAGAAGCCAAAGGTGTTTGATGGGGTTGAGGTCAGGGCTCTGTGCAGCCCAGTCAAGTTCTTCCACACCAATCTCTAGAATCTACCTCTTGGCCTCTTATATAAGCTAGGTGGAACCTTCGCCATAGGATTTACACTGAAATAAGACAAAAAGCTGCAACACTCAGGCTAGGACCTAGCTGCAACACTCAAGCTAGGTCCTAGCTGCAACACTCAGGCTAGCTAGGCCTCTGTTTTCT
Source organism: Coregonus clupeaformis (assembly GCF_020615455.1). Lineage (NCBI taxonomy): Eukaryota > Metazoa > Chordata > Actinopteri > Salmoniformes > Salmonidae > Coregonus > Coregonus clupeaformis. Next base: position 64,254,637 of record NC_059198.1, read on the forward strand.
ATCTAAATTAGGAATGGGTTCTATTTCCTTTCGCTTTCCTCACTCCATCCATAATGCAGGCTTGAGGATTGAACTACACTTCTGTCTACCCTATATCCACCTTGTCATGCCTACAGGGTACCATCGCCTTCTCTCATTCAGTCAGTGGGTCAATGAGAAGCAGTGGGCAGTAGACAGCTCACATCACACACACTTCATTCATACTCACAGACAAACAGGGCTGGTCTAACAAACCAACAACTGCAGATTGCCCCTTTAACAGCTATCTTCTAAGAGGACCTAATGATTCCCTCATACAACTGAGAGACCATGCCCTAGCCCTTGATGAAACATAACTCCAACCCTGCATGAGCACAAGTAGAATAAAAGTTATAAACTATGTATGACTAAGCATGAAAACGTGTTACAGGCCTATTCTTTGATGTAGGATCAAAAGCCTGCAAGTATATACAGCACCGATGGGTCGGGACCTGTAAATCCATGGGTGGGACACAGGTAGGCCAGTGGGTTGGGACCTGTAAATCCATGGGTGGGACACAGGTAGGCCTACATTAGTTTATGTAGCTAATGCTAGACAGATAGGCCTACCTGAGCCTGTGTAATGCAGGTGGGATCATGGTTTCATTTGAATGTTAAAAACCTTAGAAAGAGGCCCACAAATAATTTCTGACAATAGTCCATCTCTGGATTGATTTCAGAATTGGCTCCATTGTAAAGAATGTTCAGACACCTTGCTGTAGTTTGTTACATTGTAACGAATGAGTAGGCCTATCGGCCATATGCCAAAGTAACCGCCTACAATAGCCTTCATGACTTAACATCATAGGTGTGTCAGATTTAAGCAATTGGGGATAGTTTTCTTGTTCATTTCCTGCTATCCTTACTGTTGACAAGTGTCTGCCCAACCTAGCACCTGGGTCTACCGTTTTAACAAGCTTGTAGCTATATCCTAGATGCTTCGCAAGCAATTTTTTTTTTGGATTAATGGCCCTTGTCCAAGGTATCAGTTTCGCCCTCCGAGTTTAGGTATAAACTGGGGCGAATGAACCCACATCATGCAGCACATTGCGTCAGATAGGACAGAGTAGGGCCCTGTTTCCCAAAACAGCACAGCAGAACAGAGCAGCGAGCCCAGCCAGGCAGGCACAGAGCATAACAGTGACTCAGCTATTGGTGCTAACAGTTAAAGATTAAACCGACCCAACAAACTGCTGAAACAAACCGAAAATCACGTCTACTAAACAACCGGACAGTTTCCCGAAACCCCTTTCCTACTTACCTCTTGCATCGCGCGTCATTGGCTTCCCAACTTCGGGACCCTTTCAAAAGAAATACCTCCTCTCCTCAACATGTTTCCGAGCTCCTGTTTCGAATGAAAAATAAACTCGTTTAAAGGGGTACTAAAAGCCACAAACGAAAAAGGATCTCCAGAGCAGTTCACGATTATGTCCGGAAGGAATGTTCCGAATATTATTGTTTTCGGTGCAGGTGTCTTTGAAATTCTATCTGGTGTCCGGTAGAAAAGTTTATTGTGTGTGCATGAGACTGAACACACAAACACACGAGCGCCGTGCTCGAAGATGGCAAAGAAACCCCCCTGAGCACACAAGGTAAAATGCCACAACCGAGGGAGAGGTAGGTGGGGTTGTGAGTGGTGCATGCGGAGTCAGGCTTTAACCCGTTGTCTCCCGGTTGGAAAGCAACTCCATTCTCTCTCGCGCTCTCTCTCAATTCAATTTCAATTTAAGGGCTTTATTGGCATGGGAAACATATGTTTACATTGCCAAAGCAAGTGAAGTAGATAATAAACAATAAAACATTTACAGTAAAGTTACACTCACAAAAGTTCAAAAAGAATAAAGACATTTCAAATGTCATATTATGTCTATATACAGTGTTGGAATGACGTGCAAATAGTTAAAGTACAAAAGGGAAAATAAATAAACATAAATATAGGTTGTATTTACAATGGTGTTTGTTCTTCACTGTGTCTCTAATATGGTCATACATTTGGCAGGAGGTTAGGAAGTGCAACTCAGTTTCCACCTCATTTTGTGGGCAGTGTGCACATAGCCCGTCTTCTCTTGAGAGCCAGGTATGCCTTCGGCGGCCTTTCTCAATAGCAAGGCTATGCTCACTGAGTCTGTACATAGTCAAAGTATTGACTTTGGGGTCAAGTTTTCTGTTTTTTTGTCTTATTTCTTGTTTTGTTTCACAATAAAACATATTTTGAATCTTCAAAGTGGTAGGCATGTTGTGTAAATCAAATGATACAAACCCTCTCTGCAGGTCATTCACTAGGTCCCCCCGTGTGGTTCTGGGATTTTTGCTCACCGTTTTTGTGATCATTTTGACCCCACGGGGTGAGATCTTGCGTGGAGCCCCAGATCGAGGGAGATTATCAGTGGTCTTGTATGTCTTCCATTTCCTAATAATTGCTCCCACAGTTGATTTCTTCAAACCAAGCTGCTTACCTATTGCAGATTCAGTCTTCCCAGCCTGGTGCAGGTCTACAATTTTGTTTCTGGTGTCCTTTGACAGCTCTTTGGTCTTGGCCATAGTGAAGTTTGGAGTGTGACTGTTTGAGGTTGTGGACAGGTGTCTTTTATACTGATAACAAGTTCAAACAGGTGCCATTAATACAGGTAACGAGTGGAGGACAGAGGAGCCTCTTAAAGAAGAAGTTACAGGTCTGTGAGAGACAGAAATCTTGCTTGTTTGTAGGTGACCAAATACTTATTTTCCACCATCATTTGCAAATCAATTCATTAAAAATCCTACAATGTGATTTTCTGGGAAAAAAAATTCTCAATTTGTCTGTCATAATTGATGTGTACCTATGATGAAAATTACAGGCCTCTCTCATCTTTTTAAGTGGGAGAACTTGCACAATTGGTGGCTGACTAAATACTTTTTTTCCCCACTGTATAGCGTCTCTTAATATTATTCAGTTCCTTTGGCTTTAATGCCTCATGATTGAGCATAGCTCTGTTCAAGTAGAGTGTGATTTTGCTGTGATCTGATAGGGGTGTCAGTGTGCTGGCTGTGAACGCTCTAAGAGACTCTGGGTTGAGGTCAGTGATAAAGTAGTCTACAGTACTACTGTCAAGAGATGAGCTATAGGTGTTCCTACCATAGGAGTCCCCGGGAAGTCTACCATTGACTGTGTACATACCCAGCGTCCGACAGAGCTGCAGGAGTTGTGAACCGTTTTTGTTTGTTGTGTTGGCTAAGGGGGCATATGGGGGAGGGAATGGTATATAAAGGGGACAACAGATACAGGGTGTCAGATACAACTCTTGGTCTGTTTGATGAGTACTTTAACAAATGGTCCCTCATTTCTCATCACACAGATATACTGGTATGTTACTGCATTGTTTATGATTTATATGGAGAGTCAATGTCTATGACAGATTATAGAGAGATAGATGGAGAGTCAGTGGCTATGACAGATTATAGAGAGATAGATGGAGAGTCAGTATCTATGACAGATTATAGAGAGATAGATGGAGAGTCAGTGTCTATGACAGATTATAGAGAGATAGATGGAGAGTCAGTGTCTATGACAGATTATAGAGAGATAGATGAAGAGTCAGTATCTATGACAGATTATAGAGAGATAGATGGAGAGTCAGTGTATATGACAGATTATAGAGAGATAGATGGAGAGTCAGTATCTATGACAGATTACAGAGAGATAGATGGAGAGTCAGTGTCTATGACAGATTATAGAGAGATAGATGGAGAGTCAGTATCTATGACAGATTATAGAGAGATAGATGGAGAGTCAGTATCTATGACAGATTATAGAGAGATAGATGGAGAGTCAGAGTCTATGACAGATTATAGAGAGATAGATGGAGAGTCAGTATCTATGACAGATTATAGAGAGATAGATGAAGAGTCAGTATCTATGACAGATTATAGAGAGATAGATGGAGAGTCAGTGTCTATGACAGATTATAGAGAGATAGATGGAGAGTCAGTATCTATGCCAGATTAAAAGTGGTGATGATGATGATGATGATGGTGATGATGATGATGATGAAAGTGGTGATGATGATGATGAGGATGAGGATGATGATGATGATGATGATGATGATGATAGTAATGACGATGAACGTGGTGATGATGATGATGACTCGCAGTACTTACAGTAATGACATTCTCTCAGGGTCATATTAAGACAGAGTGGAGAGCCAAAGGGATTCCATTAAGCACTCTATTCCCTGTTCCCCAATGCACGCACACACACACACACACACAGTCTTGTGCAGCTAACCTTGTTGGGACATACAATTCAGTCCCATTCAAAATCCTATTTTCCCTAACCCCTAACCCTAAACCTAACCCTAACCCTAACCCATACCCTAACCCTAACTCTAACCCTAACCTTAACCCAAAAACCTAACCTTAACCCTAACCCTAAAACTAACCCTATCTCCTAAGCCTAACCCTAACCCTAAACCTAATTCTAACCCTACCACTAATTCTAACCTTAACCCTAAACCCCCTAGAAATAGCCTTTGACCTTGTGGGGACCAACAAAATGTCCCCAGTTGGTCAAATTGTTCTTGGTTTACTATTCTTGTGTGGACTTCTGGTCCCCACGAGTATAGTTAAACACATCCACACAGACACACAGACACACACAGACAAACACACTACTCTCTCTTGACTTGTCTCCACTAATGGGATGTTGTGTGATGTCACTTCCTTATGCATAATACAATGCAAGCCTCTCCTCTGAATCTGTTTCTCTCTCAGAGGAAATAAGTAAACATTCTCTTCTGTTTGTGTGTGTGTGTGTGTGTGTGTGTGTACTTTTGTGTGAGATTAGGTTACACATATCATGTTTGTAATGCACACACACACAGATACACACACACAACAACAACATCAACATCAACAACAACATCAACAACAACTACCCCCCCCCACCCCAGTCATAATAATAATGTAGAGATGAACCTGTACCCAACAGTAACCAATCAAAGTGAAAGAGCATTCCTGTATAGGTCGACTTAGAAAGCTGCTGATCCTGTGACTGACTCCATGGTTACAGACAGGAATCAGGATATTCAGGAAATACCTGCTCCCTCCGCCTTGGAGTGACAAACATTCCACTCACAGAGACCGTGTCCCGTAGGAATAGTATTAGAGAGGTGGTGAAGGTGTGGGCCAGTATGAAAAATGTATGCACTCACTAATTGGAAGTCGCGCTGGATAAGAGCGTCTGCTAAATGACTAAAACGTAAAATGTAAAACGTGTGTGTTGTGAGCAGTCTAGGGTGGTTGGAGCGCGTCCGCTTCACTTCAGTGAATGTCAGTTCCTCTCTATGTGTAATGGATCCTTCTTTTCAGGGGGCGTAGTGCACTTGTTGGTTCTGCAATTTCACACTGTTTTTTCATTCACATCACAGTCAGTCATCTACTAAAAGGTTGATGAGCAGTACCCTTCACTGTGTCTCAAATGGTACCCTTTTCCCTATATAGTGCACTACTTTTGACCAGAGCCTTATAAGAATAGGGTGTCATTTGGGGACACAGTCTTCCCTGTCTCATGTGTTCTCTCTAGGCCTCCATCCCTCTCTGTCTGGCCACCAACACCAGCCTGTCTTTATACCTCCTGAAAACAGACTCCTGTCTTTATTCCTCCTGAAAACAGACTCCTGTCTTTATACCTCCTGAAAACAGACTCCTGTCTTTATTCCTCCTGAAAACAGACTCCTGTCTTTATACCTCCTGAAAACAGACTCCTGTCTTTATACCTCCTGAAAACAGACTCCTGTCTTTATACCTCCTGAAAACAGACTCCTGTCTTTATACATTTTCATACAAAGCCCTTAGTCTATTAACAACTACCATTGTCTCTCTACAAAGCTCTTATGAAAACTAGTACACAAATACACTGAGTATACCAAACATTAGGAACACCTTCCTAATTTTGAGTTGCACCCCACCCCTTTTGCCCTCAGAACAGCCTGAATTCATCTGGGCATGGACTCTACAAGGTGTCGAAAGCATTCCACATGGATGCTGGCCCATGTTGACTCCAATGCTTCCCACAGTTGTGTCAAGTTGGCTGGATGTCCTTTGGGTGGTGGACCATTCTTGATACACACGGGAAACTGTTGAGCGTGAAAAATCCAGCAGCGTTGAAGTTCTTGACACAAACCGGTGCGCCTGGAACCTACTACCATACCTTGTTCAAAGGCACTTACATTTATTGTCTTGCCCATTCACCCTCTGAATGGCACACACACACAATCATGTCTCAATTGTCACAAGGCTTAACAATCCTTCTTTAACCTGTCTCCTCCCCTTCATCTACACTGATTGAAGTGGATTTAACAAGTGACATCAATAAGGGATCATAGCTTTCACCTGGATTTATCTGGTCAGTCTATGTCATGGAAAGAGCAGGTGTTCTTAAATATTTTGTATACTCAGTGAAAGGGTGAAATCGACGATGTCGTCATCTCTGCTGCCCTCATGTGGTTGTGCCTCAACAGTGTCTCTGCTCTTTTCTAAGGTTGTGTGTTTCATCTGTAGTTTCATCAGAATGTCTTATCAAGTGGGGACTGCAAACAGGAAAAAGTCTAAGTCACAAATGACGCAGGTTGGCATTTATTGTCATGAATCTTGCCCTAGAGGCAGCTCTGCAGAGTGGTCACTAGCTGGCACAGCCACAAACTCATAAAATCTGTTTTTGGACCTAACCTTAACCACACTGCTAACCCTAACGTCTGACCCTAACCTTAAATTAAGAGCAAAAACCTATTTTAGGTTTTCATGAATTTTTACGATATAGACAATTTTGACTTTGCAGCTGGCCTTTCTTGCGGAAATCTGCTCAGTTCTGCCTCCAGGGAAATATTCATGACAATAAACGTCAACTTGCACAAATGACACCCTATTCCCTACGTAGTGCACTACTTTTGATCTGGGCCCATAGTGCTCTGGTCAAAAGTAGTGCACTATATAGGGAATATTGTGCCATTTGGGACGCATATCAAATCTCTTGACCAGACTATCCTACTGTCTGATTCCTCTCTTTACACCATAGACTATGCGCCTCAGTGAGTTTGAAATGTCACAGAATATCTACTGAATGTATTTTAAACTGTTTCCATAGGCCTGTATGGGTGGCAAATACCTCAAAGTAATGGATTTTATGCACAAGTATACCCTGTATATCTGTAAAAAAAAAAAAAAGAAGAGCCGTTATCTACTTAACATTTTAAAAACAGTTTATTATAGATTTCACTTTTAGGAGAAGGGTTCTGGGCTTTTGTCAAGCCCTTTAGACTCTTCAGTAGGCGACAGAACGTTGAAGTGGTGATAGAACGCAGCCTTGAGTTCCGAGATGTAGCAACCAGAGAGCTGTTTCCATGGCAACGTGGATCTACCTTCGCTTTCCTCCATCAGGAGCACACTCAGTCCCATTACTCTGTTGTGTGTGGAGAAAAGAACTGTGTGTGTGTGTGTGTGTGTGCGTCCCAAATGGTACCCTATTCCCTATACTGTCCACTACTTTTGAGCAGAGCCCTATAGGCCTTGGCCAAAAGAAGTGCACTACATAGGGAATAGGGTACCATTTCGGACGTATCCAGTGTAGCTGTGTGGAGAAAATAAATCTTATGTGCTGTGTACTTGTTCAAGACAGTGACCTTGATTAGAATAAAGGAGAGGAGATGGAAAGATGGAGAAATTGAGAGATGGGGCGATGATGTGAGGAGTGGGTAGTTTTTTTTATGTGTTGTTGCGTCTGTTCTGTTATTGAGTGTCACTCTGTCTCCACTCCAATATCTGGTTTTCACTTAATCCAGAAAACTTCAACAGTCAATCCTACTCCATAGGGCTGGTTTCACCATACCCAGACTCTCCATTGATATAAAAACTATGGTTTTTCATTGATATGTCAAAGTGTTTGAAAGTGTAAGAGTAAGGTCCAGCACACTGGCCCAGAATGTTCTCTGTTTTAACCTAGGTACAGTATTTCACATCTTCTGGTATCAGACAGTATGGTATCTGGCCCAGAATGTTCTCTGTTTTAACCTAGGTCCAGTATTTCACATCTTCTGGTATCAGACAGTATGGTATCTGGCCCAGAATGTTCTCTGCTTTAACCTAGGTCCAGCATTTCACATCTTCTGGTATCAGACAGTATGGTATCTGGCCCAGAATGTTCTCTGCTTTAACCTAGGTCCAGCATTTCACATCTTCTGGTATCAGACAGTATGGTATCTGGCCCAGAATGTTCTCTGCTTTAACCTAGGTCCAGCATTTCACATCTTCTGGTATCAGACAGTATGGTATCTGGCCCAGAATGTTCTCTGCTTTAACCTAGGTCCAGCATTTCACATCTTCTGGTATCAGACAGTATGGTATCTGGCCCAGAATGTTCTCTGCTTTAACCTAGGTCCAGCATTTCACATCTTCTGGTATCAGACAGTATGGTATCTGGCCCAGAATGTTCTCTGCTTTAACCTAGGTCCAGCATTTCACATCTTCTGGTATCAGACAGTATGGTATCTGGCCCAGAATGTTCTCTGCTTTAACCTAGGTCCAGCATTTCACATCTTCTGGTATCAGACAGTATGGTATCTGGCCCAGAATGTTCTCTGCTTTAACCTAGGTCCAGCATTTCACATCTTCTGGTATCAGACAGTATGGTATCTGGCCCAGAATGTTCTCTGCTTTAACCTAGGTCCAGCATTTCACATCTTCTGGTATCAGACAGTATAGTATCTGGAACATATTCTGAACAGACTCAGTACCCAACAAGTAACAATACTGATATTCTGTTCCTGTAGGCCTGTTTGTCCTTTCCATTTGGAGGAGTAATATCATGTGTTCAAAAAGAGCTGTGATGTCGTGTGTCCTCTCTGCTTTACATGTGATGATGGTGATAATGATGATGACGATGACGGTGATGATGACGGTGACGATGATGGTGATGATGATGATGATGGTGGTGGTGGTGATGATGGTGATGATGATGATGGTGATGATGATGGTTATGATGATGATGATGACGATGATGACGTGATGATGACGGTGATGATGATGGTGATGATGCGTCCTTCTCTGTCATATGTTGATTTTCCCATGGATGACAGGCCAGCAGGTGTCACGGTCAAAGTGTTCCCTCCTGGACATACAGGCACAGCAGGTGTCACAGTCAAAGTGTTTCCCCTGGACATACAGGCACAGCAGGTGTCACGGTCAAATTGTTCCCCCCTGGACATACACGCGCAACAGGTGTCACGATCAAAGTGTTCCCACTAGACCCACTGTCACAATGATGTAGACAGAGAGAGAGAGAGAGAGAGAGAGAGAGAAAGCATTTCTGACAAATAAAAACAGATTGATGGATTGGACAGGGACAGCAAATTAAGGGATAGATCTGTTGTTGTGCGTTCTGTTTTTCTCAGGGCATTGTAGGTCACTGCGAAATCACATTACTGTTTTTCATTTACGATTACTAGTTCGATGATTCATCGCTGATGGTATTGCCTTGAACAACATTGAAAGTGTAGGCATATCTTTCAAATACAACCCACTGGCTGGTTCTGAACCACCATCATTAAATATGAAGTAAGAACAGGATGTGCCCATTCTTCCCTCTCTGAAAGTGAGATGGTGTCAGCGTCCCAAATGGCACCCTATTCCCTATGTAGTGCACTACCACTGGTCAAGAGTAGTGCACGGAGTAGGACACAGGGTTCCATTTGGGACGCAAGCCAGTATGACACAATCAAATATGATCCAGTTTATTACCTCAGTTCTAAAGAGAGGGACTGCATCAGTATTTTTTGTGATTCATAGCAGCACTTGAGGGTGTTAATGAATATTTAAAGTTGTGTTCCAAATAGCACCCTATTCCCAGCCCTATAGGCCCTGGTCAAAAGTAAAGCACTATATAGGAAATAGGGTGGCATTTGGGACTCAACGGAAGTCTATCCACAGGAGGGATGAAGTAAGTAGCCTGCGAAGGGCGTGATCACAGTGAAACTGAACACGATGAGGCAACAAAAAAATACATAATGTGTCACACTGCAGAAAGCACTAAAACTATTAAGCCTAAAGGTAAATAACATCAGCCACAGCAAATAGACCAACCTGTTGTTGTTTTACTGCTGCGTGGACACTGATCCTGGGACTGCACAGGAAATCATTTTAGATCATTATTTCACGTTGCAAACAATGTGATGCTTTTGAATTTCACGCTTCAATTTCGCTCCCATTATTATCCACACAAACCCTAACCCTTTGCATTATGGAAATACTGTGATGCTTTTGAAAAGTCTAGTTTGATTAAATTTTTATAACACGTCATATCTTTTTATAGCACACAAATTAGCCAACCTGGTCACAAAGAGGAACCATTAGGAAACCAATTAGTGACCACAAACAGATAACAATTATCTGAATTACTGCAGTGTACTATGCAGGAGAAACACTATGTCTGTTACTGCAGGTCACCATACAGGAGAAACACTATGTCTGTTACTGCAGGTCACCATACAGGAGAAACACTATGTCTGTTACTGCAGTGTACCATACAGGATAAACTCTATGTCTGTTACTGCAGGTCACCATACAGGAGAAACACTATGTATGTTACTGCAAGTCACCATACAGGATAAACTCTATGTCTGTTACTGCAGGTCACCATACAGGAGAAACACTATGTATGTTACTGCAAGTCACCATACAGGAGAAACACTATGTCTGTTACTGCAGGTCACCTCGGTTCTAAAGAGAGGGACTGTATCAGTATTTTTTGTGATTCATAGCAGCACTTGAGGGTGTTAATGAATATTTAAAGTTGTGTTCCAAATGGCACCCTATTCCCATCCCTATAGGCCCTGGTCAAAAGTAGAGCACTATATAGGAAATAGGGTGGCATTTGGGACACAACCGAGGTCTCTCCACAGGAGGGATAAAGTAAGTAGCCTGCGAAGGGCGTGATCACAGTGAAACTGAACATGATGAGGCTCAAAAACATAATGTGTCACACTGCAGAAAGCACTAAAACTATTGAGCCTAAAGGTAAATAATATCAGCCATAGCAAATAGACCATAATATTGTTGTTTTACTGCTGCATGGGACACTGATCCTGGGACTGCACAGGAAATCGTTTTAGATCATTATTTCACGTTGCAAACAATGTGATGCTTTTGAATTTCACGCTTCAATTTCGCTCCCATTATTATCCACACAAACCCTAACCCTTTGCATTATGGAAATACTGTGATGCTTTTGAAAAGTCTAGTTTGATTAAATTTTTATAACACATCATCGAGAAACAAAAACGTAATCTCTTTTTATAGCACACAAATTAGCCAACCAGGTCACAAAGAGGAACCATTAGGAAACCAATTGGTGACCACAAACAGATAACAATGATCTCAATTACTGCAGTGTACCATGCAGGAGAAACACTATGTCTGTTACTGCAGGTCACCATACAGGAGAAACACTATGTCTGTTACTGCAGGTCACCATACAGGGGAAACACTATGTCTGTTACTGCAGGTCACCATACAGGGGAAACACTATGTCTGTTACTGCAGGTCACCATACAGGAGAAACACTATGTCTGTTACTGCAGGTCACCATACAGGAGAAACACTATGTATGTTACTGCAAGTCACCATACAGGAGAAACACTATGTCTGTTACTGCAGGTCACCTCGGTTCTAAAGAGAGGGACTGCATCAGTATTTTTTGTGATTCATAGCAGCACTTGAGGGTGTTAATTAATATTTAAATGTGTGTTCCAAATAGCACCCTATTCCCTACGTAGTGCACTACCACTGGTCAAATGGCACCCTATTCCCTATAGGCCCTGGTCAAAAGTAGAGCACTATATAGGAAATAGGGTGACATTTGGGACACAACCGAGGTCTCTCCACAGGAGGGATAAAGTAAGTAGCCTGCGAAGGGCGTGATCACAGTGAAACTGAACATGATGAGGCTCAAAAACATAATGTGTCACACTGCAGAAAGCACTAAAACTATTGAGCCTAAAGGTAAATAACATCAGCCACAGCAAATAGACCAACCTGTTGTTGTTTTACTGCTGCGTGGGACACTGATCCTGGGACTGCACAGGAAATCATTTTAGATCATTATTTCACGTTGCAAACAATGTGATGCTTTTGAATTTCACGCTTCAATTTTGCTCCCATTATCAGGAGAAACACTATGTATGTTACTGTAGGTCACCATACAGGAGAAACACTATGTCTGTTACTGCAGGTCACCATACAGGAGAAACACTATGTCTGTTACTGCAGGTCACCATACAGGAGAAACACTATGCCTGTTACTGCAGTGTACCATACAGGAGAAACACTATGTCTGTTACTGCAGGTCACCATACAGGAGAAACACTATGCCTGTTACTGCAGTGTACCATACAGGAGAAACACTATGCCTATTTGTGCACACAATAAATGATGATCTGTTACGTTTCCCAGGAATATTCCACACCTATGTGTGGAGCCCCAGGACCCATGATGACTAGCTAGCTGGGTGATATATGTGTGGAGCCCCAGGACTCATGATGACTAGCTACAGTGGGGAAAAAAAGTATTTAGTCAGCCACCAATTGTGCAAGTTCTCCCACTTAAAAAGATGAGAGAGGCCTGTAATTTTCATCATAGGTACACGTCAACTATGACAGACAAATTGAGGAAAAAAAATCCAGAAAATCACATTGTAGGATTTTTTATGAATTTATTTGCAAATTATGGTGGAAAATAAGTATTTGGTCACCTACAAACAAGCAAGATTTCTGGCTCTCACAGACCTGTAACTTCTTCTTTAAGATGCTCCTCTGTCCTCCAATCGTCAACTGTAATAATGGCACCTGTTTGAACTTGTTATCAGTATAAAAGACACCTGTCCACAACCTCAAACAGTCACACTCCAAACTCCACTATGGCCAAGACCAAAGACCTGTCAAAGGACACCAGAAACAAAATTGTAGACCTGCACCAGGCTGGGAAGACTGAATCTGCAATAGGTAAGCAGCTTGGTTTGAAGAAATCAACTGTGGGAGCAATTATTAGGAAATGGAAGACATACAAGACCACTGATAATCTCTCTCGATCTGGGGCTCCACGCAAGATCTCACCCCGTGGGATCAAAATGATCACAAGAACGGTGAGCAAAAATCCCAGAACCACACGGGGGGACATAGTGAATGACCTGCAGAGAGCTGGGACCAAAGTAACAAAGCCTACCATCAGTAACACACTACGCCGCCAGGGACTCAAATCCTGCAGTGCCAGACGTGTCCCCCTGCTTAAGCCAGTACATGTCCAGGCCCGTCTGAAGTTTGCTAGAGTGCATTTGGATGATCCAGAAGAGGATTGGGAGAATGTCATATGGTCAGATGAAACCAAAATAGAACTTTTTGGTAAAAACTCAACTCGTCGTGTTTGGAGGACAAAGAATGCTGAGTTGCATCCAAAGAACACCATACCTACTGTGAAGCATGGGGGTGGAAACATCGTGCTTTGGGGCTGTTTTTCTGCAAAGGGACCAGGGACGACTGATCCGTGTAAAGGAAAGAATGAATGGGGCCATGTATCGTGAAATTTTGAGTGAAAACCTCCTTCCATCAGCAAGGGCATTGAAGATGAAACGTGGCTGGGTCTTTCAGCATGACAATGATCCCAAACACACCGCCCGGGCAACGAAGGAGTGGCTTTGTAAGAAGCATTTCAAGGTCCTGGAGTGGCCTAGCCAGTCTCCAGATCTCAACCCCATAGAAAATCTTTGGAGGGGAGTTGAAAGTCTGTGTTGCCCAGCGACAGCCCCAAAACATCACTGCTCTAGAGGAGATCTGCATGGAGGAATGGGCCAAAATACCAGCAACAGTGTGTGCAAACCTTGTGAAGACTTACAGAAAACGTTTGACCTGTGTCATTGCCAACAAAGGGTATATAACAAAGTATTGAGAAACTTTTGTTATTGACCAAATACTTATTTTCCACCATAATTTGCAAATAAATTCATTAAAAATCCTACAATGTGATTTTCTGGATTTTTTTTCCTCATTTTGTCTGTCATAGTTGACGTGTACCTATGATGAAAATTACAGGCCTCTCTCATCTTTTTAAGTGGGAGGACATGCACAATTGGTGGCTGACTAAATACTTTTTTTCCCCACTGTAGCTGGGTGATGTGGGTAGAGAGCCGCCACATTATTACAGAGAGAGGGGAGAACAGGGCCAGGGTTGTCCCGCCGCCCACGTCTCATCGGATGTCCAGAAATAGCCAAACTCAAATGTCTAATTATACCCCATATACCTCTAATTATACCCCATATACCTCTAATTATACCCCATATACCTCTAATTATACCCCATATACTCCTAATTATACCCCATATACCTCTAATTATACCCCATATACCTCTAATTATACCCCATATACTCCTAATTATACCCCATATACTCCTAATTATACCCCATATACCTCTAATTATACCCCATATACCTCTAATTATACCCCATATACCTCTAATTATACCCCATATACCTCTAATTATACCCCATATACCTCTAATTATACCCCATATACTCCTAATTATACCCCATATACTCCTAATTATACCCCATATACCTCTAATTATACCCCATATACTCCTAATTATACCCCATATACTCCTAATTATACCCCATATACCTCTAATTATACCCCATATACCTCTAATTATACCCCATATACCTCTAATTATACCCCATATACTCCTAATTATACCCCATATACTCCTAATTATACCCCATATACCTCTAATTATACCCCATATACTCCTAATTATACCCCATATACTCCTAATTATACCCCATATACTCCTAATTATACCCCATATACTCCTAATTATACCCCATATACTCCTAATTATACCCCATATACTCCTAATTATACCCCATATACCTCTAATTATACCCCATATACCTCTAATTATACCCCATATACTCCTAATTATACCCCATATACTCCTAATTATACCCCATATACTCCTAATTATACCCCATATACTCCTAATTATACCCCATATACTCCTAATTATACCCCATATACCTCTAATTATACCCCATATACTCCTAATTATACCCCATATACTCCTAATTATACCCCATATACCTCTAATTATACCCCATATACCTCTAATTATACCCCATATACCTCTAATTATACCCCATATACCTCTAATTATACCCCATATACTCCTAATTATACCCCATATACTCCTAATTATACCCCATATACTCCTAATTATACCCCATATACTCCTAATTATACCCCATATACCTCTAATTATACCCCATATACTCCTAATTATACCCCATATACTCCTAATTATACCCCATATACTCCTAATTATACCCCATATACCTCTAATTATACCCCATATACTCCTAATTATACCCCATATACTCCTAATTATACCCCATATACTCCTAATTATACCCCATATACCTCTAATTATACCCCATATACCCCTATTTATCCCCATATTTTATTTAACCTTTATTTAACCAGGTAAGCCAGTTGAGAACAAGTTCTCATTTACAACTGCGACCTGGCCAAGATAAAGCAAAGCAGTGCGATAAAAACAACAACACAGAGTTACATATGGGGTAAACAAAACATAAAGTCAAAAATACAACAGAAAATATATATACAGTATGTGCGAATGTAGTAAATTATGGAGGTAAGGCAATAAATAGGCCATTGTGCAAAAACACTGGAATGATAGATGTGCAAAAGATGATGTGCAAATAGAGATACTGGGGTGCAAATTAGCAAAATAAATAACAATATGGGGATGAGGTAGTTGGGTGGCCTAATTTCAGAATGGCTGTGTGCAGGTGCAGTGATCGGTAAGCTGCTCTGACAACTGACGCTTAAAGTTAGTGAGGGAGATAAGTGTCTCCAGCTTCAGAGATTTTTGCAGTTTGTTACAGTCATTGGCAGCAGAGAACTGGAAGGAATGGCGGCCAAAGGAGGTGTTGGCTTTGGGGATGACCAGTGAGATATACCTGCTGGAACGCAGACTACGGTGGGTGTTGCTATGGTGACCAGTGAGCTAAGATAAGATGGGGGATTTGCCTAGCAGTGATTTATTGATGACCTGGAGCCAGTGGGTTTGGCGACTAATATGTAGTGAGGGCCAGCTAACAAGAGCATACAGGTCACAATGGTGGGTAGTATATGAGGCTTTGGTGACAAAACGGATGGCACTGTGATAGACTACATCCAATTTGCTGAGTAGAGTGTTGGAGGCTATTTTGTAAATGACATCGCCGAAGTCAAAGATCGGTAGGATAGTCAGTTTTACGAGGGCATGTTTGGCAGCATGAGTGAAGGAGGCTTTGTTGCGAAATAGGAAGCCGATTCTAGATCTAACTTTTGATTGGAGATGCTTAATGTGAGTCTGGAAGGAGAGTTTACAGTCTAACCAGACACCTAGGTATGTGTAGTTGTCCACATACTCTAGGTCAGACCCGCTGAGAGTAGTGATTCTAGTCGGGTGGGCGGGTGCAAGCAGCATTCGGTTGAAAACCATGCATTTAGTTTTACTTGTGTTTAAGAGCAGTTGGAGGCTACAGAAGGAGTGTTGTATGGCGTTGAAGCTCGGAGGTTTGTTAACACGGTGTCCAATGAAGGGCCAGATGTATACAAAATGATGTCGTCCGCATAGAGGTGGATCCGAGCGTCACCAGCAGCAAGAGCGACATCATTGATATACACAGAGAATAGAGTCGGCCCGAGAATTGAACCCTGTGGCACCCACATAGAGACTGCCATAGGTCCAGACAACAGGCACTCCGATTTGACACATTGAACTCTCCCTGAGAAGTAGTTGGTAAACCAGGCGAGGCAGTCATTTGAGAAACCAAGGTTATTTAGTCTGCCAATAAGAATGCGGTGGTTGACAGAGTCGAAAGCCTTGGCCAGGTCGATGAAGACGTCTGCGCAGTACTGTCTTTTATCGATCGCAGTTATAATATCGTTTAGGACCTTGAGCGTGGCTGAGGTGCACCCATGACCAGCTCGGAAACCAGATTGCATAGCGGAGAAGGTAGGGTGGGATTCGAAATGATCGGTGATCTGTTTGTTAACTTGGCTTTCAAAAACTTTTGAAGGGCAGGATGGATATGGGTCTGTAACAGTTTGGATCTAGAGTGTCACTCCTTTTGAAAAGGGGGATGACCGCGGCAGCTTTCCAATCTCTGGGGATCTCAGATGTTACGAAAGAGAGGTTGAACAGGCTAGTAATAGGAGTTGCGACAATCTCGGCGACTAATTTTTAGAAAGAAAGGGTCCAGCTTGTCTAGCCCAGCTGATTTGTAGGGTTCCAGATTTTTCAGCTCTTTCAGAACATCAGCTGTCTGAATTTGTGTAAAGGAGAAGTGGGGGGGGCATGGGCAAGTTGCAGCGGAGGGTGCAGAGCTGGTGGCCGGGGTAGTGGTAGCCAGGTGGAAAGCATGGCCAGCCGTAGCAAAATGCTTGTTGAAATTCTCGATTATTGTAGATTTATCGGTGGTGACAGTGTTTCCTAGCGTCATTGCAGTGGGCAGTTGGGAGGAGGTGCTCTTATTCTCCATGGACTTTAGTGTCCCAAAACTTTTGGGAGTTAGTGCTACAGGATGCAAATTTCTGTTTGACAAAGCTAGCCTTTGCTTTCCTAACTGATTGTGTATATTGGTTCCTGACTTCCCTGAAAAGTTGCATTTCGCGGGGGCTGTTCGATGCTATTGCAGTACGCCACAGGATGTTTTTGTGCTGGTCAAGGGCAGTCAAGTCTGAGGAGAACCAGGGGCTATATCTGTTCTTAGTTCTGAATTTGCTGAATGGGGCATGCTTATTTAAGATTGAGAGGAAAGCACTTTTAAAGAACAACCAGGCGGCCTCTACTGACGGAATGAGGTCAATATCCATCCAGGATACCCGGGCCAGGTCAATTAGAAAGGCCTGCTCGCTAAAGTGTTTTAGGGAGCGTTTGACAGTGATGAGGGGTGGTCGTTTGACCGCGGACCCATTACGGACGCAGGCAATAAGGCAGTGAAAGCTGAGATCCTGGTTGAAGACAGCGGAGGTGTATTTAGAGGGCAAATTTGTCAGGATGATATCTATGAGGGTGCCCATGTTTACAGATTTTGGGTTGTACCTGGTAGGTTCGTTGATCATTTGTGTGAGATTGAGGGCATCTAGTTTAGATTGTAGGTTGGCCGGGGTGTTAAGCATATCCCAGTTTAGGTCACCAAGCAGTACAAACTCTGAGGATAGATGGGGGGCAATCAGTTCACATTTGGTGTCCAGGGCACAGTTCGGGGCTGAGGGGGGTCTGTAGCATGCAGCAACAGTGAGAGACTTATTTCTGGAAAGGTGGATTTTTAGAAGTAGAAGCTCAAACTGTTTGGGCACAGACCTGGATAGTATGATAGAGCTCTGCAGGCTATCTCTACAGTAGATTGCAACCCCACCCCCTTTGGCAGTTCTATCGAGACGGAAAATGTTGTAGTTGGGGATGGACATTTCTGAATTTTTGGTGGCCTTCCTAAGCCAGGATTCAGACTGCTAGAACATCAGGGTTGGCGGAGTGTGCTAACGCAGTGAATAACTCAAACTTAGGGAGGAGGCTTCTGATGTTAACGTGCAAGAAACCAAGGCTTTTACGGTTACAAAAGTCAACAAATGATAACGCCTGGGGAGTAGGAGTGATACTGGGGGCTACAGGGCCTGGGTTAACCTCTACATCACCAGAGGAACTGAGGAGGAGTAGAATAAGGATATGGCTATAGGCTTTAAGAACTGGTCTTCTAGTGCGTTGGGTACAGAGAAAAAAAGGGGCAGATTTCCGGGCATTGTAGAATAGATTCAGGGCATTATGTACAGACAAGGATATGGAAGGATATGAGTACAGTGGAGGTAAACCTAAGCGTTGGGTAACGATGAAAGAGATAGCATCACTGGAGGCACCGATTGAGTCGGTCTCCGCGTGTATGGGGGGTGGGACAAAGGAGCTGTCTAAGGCAGGTTGAGCTGGGCTGGGGGCTCTACAGTGAAATAGTACAATAAGAAATAACCAAAACAGCAATAAGCAAGGCATATTGACATGGGAGAGAGGCATAAAGCAATCACAGGTGTTATTCGAGAGAGCTAAGACAACTGCTGGTAATGGCGACAAAGTTTGGGCTGAGGCTAAACATAAACAGGATGCTGTACCGTATAAAGGAACAGTCCAGCAGGCATCAGCTGTATAGCTGAGTTATCATAAGGTCCGGTGAACCGCAATAGGAGAGTTCGGAGGTAGTTTGGGGGTTGCTACAGCACTGGTGAGCAAGAGGCCCGGCTTGCGTGTGCTAACGGGCTGGGGCTAGCAGATGGATCTTCGTGGTCGACGTCGTAACGGGAAGCCTGTTGAAACCACATCAGACGATTTAGTCGGCAAACCAGTCGTGTTGGATCGGCGGGGCTCCGTGTCAACACTAGGAGGTCCCGTCCGGTTGACAGAGAGGTAGCTGGGATGTGGGCCTGGCTCGAGGCTAGCTCAAGGCTAACTGGTGCTTGCTAAGGGGCAATGGTAATTAGCCAACGACAACAGCCATTTGGTTGCAGCTAGCTGGTTGCGATGATCCGGCGCTAGGGTCCAGTGATTCCGGCAGAAAATCCGATATGCTCTGGGTCGATAGCACGCTGTGCAGACTGGCTGACAAATTGTCCAGGCCAGAGCTAGAGCTGGCTGGTGGGTAGTGCAGGCCACAGACAATGGTGAAGATGCTAACGGTGGCTAATAGCAAGTAGCTAGCTCTAATCTAATCTCTAATTATACCCCATATATCCCTAATTATACCCCATTTCATCACCATTATTATTTTTAAATTTTTTTTGATGATTTTATAACCTTTTCCCTGATAAAGGTACATGTTATTTTATTTTTTACAACCATTACATGTAGTCAAGAAACATTGCTGTTGTAGTTCAGTCAAGTTCTTCCTTCCAATGTAGGATCAATGTGTCTCTGTCCAGCACTGCTCAGATCCTTATTTTCAGCACTGCTTCCATCTCTAGCTGTGATCCATCACTAACTGTGCTCCATCTCTAACTGTGCTCCATCTCTAACTGTGCTCCAACCCTAGCTGTGCTCCATCCTCCTTTGTCATGGGCTTCCCTGACATGTGCAGAAGCCCTGAAAGTTATTGCATTGTATTAATTACATTTAATAAAGGATTGGAAGGCTATAGCCTTCACCTGACTGATATCATATGAACACAGTTATTTCTATGATACTACTATAAAAGGAGCGGAGTGTTGATGCGGTGTGAAGATTCTATCTAATGACGTAGCAACCAATCTGTCCGTCCAGACACTATAAATACCCGCGCCGACGCTCCTCTCTGCACACTCCAATGCAACACAACACATGGGGAAGCAACAGGTGTAACATAACTGTAACAACAGACATTCCGGATGATCCCCGTGCCTGGAAGGAACATGGAGGTGAACACAACAGAGAAAGTAGTCTACCTTTCCGTTGATGGCACCGCCGACACGTTCAGCTCTTGTGCCACTGCCGGACATCCACCGACCCAGCTCAACATGGACGATAATTTTGAACAACAAACGATTTCCAACCAGCTTCCCAATGTTAAAGTCACAGGTGTCAACTGTCAATCACCTACAATCCTCATGCAATACAAAAAGGTCTCAAACATGACCAAGGCGAGTAAAGGGATATTTAAAACGGTCACTGAGCACTGGAGACACACCAACAAGAAGACGAGGGTGGTCCGGTCTTCCAGCACGGGGACCACTCGCGCTACATCCTCGGAAAGGTTCCCCAAAAGAAGATCCTTCGACCCGCTAGCGACGTTGAAGCTCCCGGACCAAACTCCATGCACCGCGCCACTGGAGGAGATGCGCCTCACCAAGCCCCGTAACTGCCGCCGCGTTGTAGTCCTCGGCGCGCCCAGAGTGGGCAAGACGAACATTCTCAGGCGGTTCCTGAACGACGGGTTCGAGGAACAGTACGAGCCGACGGCAGAAGACTTCCACAGGAAGTTGTACCAGATCCGAGGAGAAACCTATCAGATTGATATCCTGGACGCAGCGAAGGAGAGAGACTTCCCCGCTAGACGGAGGCTGTCCATACTGACAGGTGTGTAGGTTATGAGTGTATAGGCTATTGACTTTGTATAGATCTAATGCATTGAGTTGGACAATGAAAAGTGTTTTGTGTACATTGCATTTGCCTTTGCATAGCCTTGATCTAATACATTGAGTTGGAAAATTAATGTGGGTGTTTTTTTTGCATTTAATCAAATCACTAAATCTGTGCTCTTCCCTCCAACAGGTGACATATTTCTCCTGGTGTTCAGTGTGGATGACAGAGACTCCTTCAAAGAGGTGTACACACTGCGCAAAGAGATAATAGCAGCCAAGACCAAGCTGATGAAGCTTAAAGAGAATGCCCGGGTTCCCATAGTGATATGCGGCAACAAAGTGGACTTAGAGGCGGAGAGGGTCATCGGTCGTCCGGAGATGTTCCAAGCTCTTGGAGAGGACACGGCGCTCTTCGAGACATCAGCCAAAGACAGTACCAGTCTAGAAGAGATGTTCGAAGCCCTCGTCAAGCTAGGCGGTCTCCCTACCGAGACGCGTCCGTCTCAGCACTGCGAGATCTCCATCCGTACCTACCAGGCGCTGAGCACCAGCAGAAGCCGTTGTGGCAGACGTAGCCGTGCGTTGGTTCCAAACGCGCCATGCGGTGCGGTGTACCCACTGGCCCGCCGCCCCAGCTTTAACAGCGACCTACAGCGGGTAATGGGCCCCAGTCCCACTAAACGGAGCAAACCCATAGAGAAGTGTCAAATTCAATGAATTGAGGGACTTCTCAGTACAATAAACATATTGTAGTATTACAATATATAACCATTATGTCAAGAGTTATACTCTGCTTTAGGCAACTGGCTGGACCAGTTGAGCCAACTATGTAAATGTTATTTTCTTTGTGTACTGTGAAATAAATACAAAATATATTATCATATTGATATGAGTTTTGTTGTGATATTTTAGTTAGCCTATCATTTTACACTTTAGTCAATTTGCAGACGCCCAGAGCGACATTCAACTGAGTTAGTAGGAAAAAAAACAACTATCATAGACAATTTTACACAAGTAATTGATATCAAACAATTTACTCTGTAAAGGAATTGGTTAAATATATTCCATTTAGCAGACACTTTTATCCAAAGCGACTTATAGTCATGCTGCATACATTTAACTTATCGAACCCACTACCCTGGCGTTGCAAGCGCCATGCTCTATCAGCTGAGCTACAAAGCTTCATATCAAATACGTAGGATTACCATTTATGGACAGATTCAGAGGGAAAGTATGTGGGTGGTAAAAGCCTGCCGGGTGCTATGTTCTATAACATCTCTCCGGTGGGCACGTCAGTTCTCTACTTTCTGTTAGAAGCTCAAGGCAATGCTTTGAGTGTGGAGCATTTCCGAGTGAATGCAATGCGCGCCACCCCCCACCCACACAATCCAGAGCTTTCTATTGCAATGAAACGCTCTTAATGACGTCACTTAATCGTGTTCAATTAACCATAGAATTTACACAATTACGCATAGCCATAGTATCAGCACGGAAGTGGGAGTGCTTTTATAGGTCGGCATAATTATAAATGCCAGGGTTATTAAGTTGATTACCAAATATTGAAATAAACAGGCCTACAGTATTTCCATGGGGAAATGTGAATGTGATATTTTCCATCCTCTCCGTTTCAGCACCATGGACAGGACGTACCAAAATGTGAGTTCATACAGGAGTAGTTCTAAGGGAAACATGATCAAATATTAACCGTCACTCATTAAATACTTGTGGGTACCATGTCGTTAACTGTGAATACTGCAGTTCCAATGTAGAGCCGAAAGTCTCCCTTGTGACAGACAAACTGCATATAATTCCTTTTGGGGCAAGTAGACAAAACCATTAACTCTGAATGTGAAAACATTGAGAGAGAGAAAGAGAGAGAGCACAACGCCCTGCAGACTTAGGCTACATCCATGGCAAGACATATATTTCAGAAGACATATTATTCTAAAACATGATTCTATTAATTTATTTTATGATAGAGCTTACAGTCGTGCCCTTGTCTAAAGCAAAGGTTCACCACATTGAATTTCCTTTAATTATAAAAACTAATAAAAATAAACAGATTGTTTATCAAAAGAACTCATCGGAACACTCAAACACTGTGACGTGGTAATTGAAGAGTTTCATTCCAAAACGCTATATATCCATTTTCAGAAATGTTGGTAAATTAGCTTTTATTGTTTAAAGAAATGTGTTTGTTTTTTCACTATCTAATCACTCATGCCATTGTTCAATGACAGACGTGTTTAGTTTAAAATCACTTGTTTCATTTCAGAAACAAATAATCATGTTTTTTCTCTCTACAAATTCTATATATCCGCCTCACTCTCAGAGAAATAAGTAGTACTTTAAGTTTTACACAGTCAAATGTAACAAATAACTTTTTTATATATTAAAAGAATTGAAAAAAATGATACATTTGTGATATCAAAAAGAAAGAAAAAGTAAACAATTATTCAATACAGTAATATGAGATCTGTATGTAAAACATTTACATTTCAAATCGTAGTCATTTAGCAAATGCTCTTATCCAGTGCAGCTTACAGTAAGTGCATTAAATCTTAAAATATGGTGAGACAACCACATATCAGTCAAATATACAGGATAGGAACATAACGACCGGGAGACCCATGGGGCGGCGCACAATTGGCCCAGCGTCGTCCAGGGTAGGGGAGGGAATGGCCGGCAGGGGATGTAGCTCAGTTGGTAGAGCATGGCGTTTGCAACGCCAGGGTTGTGGGTTCGATAAAATAATGTATGCGCTAACTGTAAGTCGCTCTGGATAAGAGCGTCTGCTAAATGACTAAAATGTAAATGTAATAACATTCCAGCTAAACAATGTATAGTGTTTAGCATAAAAAACGTTTTAATATACATCTAAGATCTATGAATTAAAAAAATCTGAGAACAAGAATATTTTACACACATGAAGGTACCCACCCATAAGCAATCATTTCTGATGAAAAAACACAAATGTGAAAATTTGGTGGCTATAGTGTTTTGGAAATTAACTCTTCAATTATTGATGCAATTAAAAGGCTGTGGTTCAATACTATTCTTCATATAGAATGTATCATTCTATGAGTCTGCTTGGTACATTGGGTCATAGAGCCGCATCAATGAACGACTCACTTGTATTCATTGGGTCCTTGTCAACAGCCTCCAGATTTGACCGCACGTGCAGATGCTCCACATGTGCCTTAGCTGTTGAAATGCAAAAACTCAGCAGCACCTTGTAGGAGTGGTGAACATTACCCAGCACTGTCAGTACTGTTAAACATCCACTCACATTAATGCTAATCATTCATACAAATATCTCTGAAGAACAGAGCAGCAAAACAACACTAACATAGGCATAACGATACCAAGGAGGGCTCCTAAATAGCACCCTATTCCCTACATAGTGCACTACTTTAAACCAGAACCCTATGGGCCCTGGTCAAAAGTAGTGCACTACATAGGAATAGGGTGCCATATGTGACCGACTTACACTGCACTATACAGCACGTGATCTGGCTTCACATGAAGAGCTGAAAAGACCCTGGACTCGATGAATTTCACAAAGGACTCTTTTTATAATGGCCGCCTTCTCTCCTTCTCTATACAGGTAAACAAAGGGCCTTGAAATCGTCAGAGAAACACAAAAGTGGAAAACATGAGTTTGGAGTAATAGGCAGAGAAGCAGAGAGATCTAATTCCCACATGCTCCATTTAAAATGATAGCTACATCAAATTACATTAATGTCCTTACATGGAGACATGGAGAGACAGAGACATGGAGAGACAGAGACATGGAGAGACGGAGACATGGAGAGACGGAGACATGGAGAGACGGAGACATGGAGAGACAGAGACATGGAGAGACAGAGACATGGAGAGACGGAGACATGGAGAGACGGAGACATGGAGAGACGGAGACATGGAGAGACAGAGACATGGAGAGACAGAGACATGGAGAGACAGAGACATGGAGAGACAGAGACATGGAGAGACGGAGACATGGAGAGACGGAGACATGGAGAGACGGAGATATGGAGAGACAGAGACGGAGACATGGAGAGACGGAAACATGGAGAGACGGAGACATGGAGAGACAGAGACATGGAGAGATGGAGACATGGAGAGACGGAGACATGGAGAGACGGAGACATGGAGACATGGAGAGACAGAGACATGGAGAGACAGAGACATGGAGAGACGGAGACATGGAGAGACAGAGACATGGAGAGACAGAGACATGGAGAGACGGAGACATGGAGAGACAGAGACATGGAGAGACGGAGATGGAGACATGGAGAGACAGAGACATGGAGAGACAGAGACATGGAGAGACAGAGACATGGAGAGACAGAGACATGGAGAGACAGAGATATGGAGAGACAGAGACGGAGACATGGAGAGACGGAGACATGGAGAGACGGAGACATGGAGAGACAGAGACATGGAGAGACGGAGACATGGAGAGACAGAGACATGGAGAGACGGAGACATGGAGAGACAGAGACATGGAGAGACGGAGACATGGAGAGACAGAGATATGGAGAGACAGAGACGGAGACATGGAGAGACAGAGACATGGAGAGACAGAGACATGGAGAGACAGAGACATGGAGAGACAGAGACATGGAGAGACAGAGACATGGAGAGACAGAGATATGGAGAGACAGAGACGGAGACATGGAGAGACAGAGACATGGAGAGACGGAGACATGGAGAGACGGAGACATGGAGAGACGGAGACATGGAGAGACAGAGACATGGAGAGACGGAGACATGGAGAGACAGAGATATGGAGAGACAGAGACGGAGACATGGAGAGACAGAGACATGGAGAGACAGAGACATGGAGAGACGGAGACATGGAGAGACGGAGACATGGAGAGACGGAGACATGGAGAGACGGAGACATGGAGAGACAGAGATATGGAGAGACAGAGATATGGAGAGACAGAGACGGAGACATGGAGAGACAGAGACATGGAGAGACAGAGACATGGAGAGACAGAGACATGGAGAGACGGAGACATGGAGAGACGGAGACATGGAGAGACGGAGACATGGAGAGACGGAGACATGGAGAGACAGAGATATGGAGAGACAGAGACGGAGACATGGAGAGACAGAGACATGGAGAGACAGAGACATGGAGAGACGGAGACATGGAGAGACAGAGACATGGAGAGACGGAGACATGGAGAGACGGAGACATGGAGAGACAGAGACATGGAGAGACAGAGACATGGAGAGAAGAGACGGAGACAAGATGGAGAGACAGAGACATGGAGAGACAGAGACATGGGACGAGACATGGAGAGACAGAGACATGGAGAGACAGAGACATGGAGAGACACGAGACATGGAGAGACAGAGACATGGAGAGACAGAGACATGGAGAGACAGAGACATGGAGAGACGGAGACATGGAGAGACAGAGATATGGAGAGACAGAGACGGAGACATGGAGAGACAGAGACATGGAGAGACAGAGACATGGGAGAGACAGAGACATGGAGAGACAGAGACATGGAGAGACGGAGACATGGAGACATGGAGAGACGGAGACATGGAGAGACAGAGACATGGAGAGACAGAGATATGGAGAGACAGAGACGGAGACATGGAGACATGGAGAGACGGAGACATGGAGAGACAGAGACATGGAGAGACAGAGACATGGAGAGACGGAGACATGGAGAGACAGAGACATGGAGAGACAGAGACATGGAGAGACGGAGACATGGAGAGACAGAGACATGAGAGACAGAGACATGGAGAGACGGAGACATGGAGAGACGGAGACATGGAGAGACAGAGACATGGAGAGACAGAGACATGGAGAGACAGAGACACGGAGAGACAGAGACACGGAGAGAGACATGCAGAGACGGAGACATGGAGAGACAGAGACACGGAGAGACGGAGACATGCAGATACGGAGACATGGAGAGACAGAGACATGGAGAGACGGAGACATGGAGAGACGGAGACATGGAGAGACAGAGACATGGAGAGACGGAGACATGGAGAGACAGAGACATGGAGAGACAGAGACATGGAGAGACGAGACATGGAGAGACAGAGACATGGAGAGACAGAGACATGGAGAGACAGAGACATGGAGATGGGAGACGGAGACATGGAGAGACAGAGACATGGAGAGACAAGATGGAGAGACGGGAGACATGGAGAGACGGAGACATGGAGAGACAGAGACATGGAGAGACGGAGACATGGAGTGAGACAGAGACATGGAGAGACAGAGAGATATGGAGACAGAGACAGGAGAGACAGAGACGAGACATGGAGAGACAGAGACATGGAGAGCAGAGACATGGAGAGACGGAGACATGGAGAGACAGAGACATGGAGAGACGGAGACATGAGAGACGGAGACATGGAGAGACAGAGACATGGAGAGACAGAGACATGGAGAGACAGAGACATGGAGAGACAGAGACATGGAGAGACGGAGACATGGAGAGACGGAGACATGGAGAGACGGAGACATGGAGAGACAGAGGACATGGAGAGACGGAGACATGGAGAGACAGAGACATGGAGAGATAGAGACATGGAGAGACGGAGACATGGAGAGACGGAGACATGGAGAGACAGAGACATGGAGAGACAGAGACATGGAGAGAGACATGGAGAGACAGAGACATGGAGAGACAGAGACATGGAGAGACGGAGACATGGAGAGACAGACATGGAGAGACGGAGACATGGAGAGACGGAGACATGGAGAGACAGAGACATGGAGAGACAGAGACATGGAGAGACAGAGACATGGAGAGACAGAGATATGGAGAGACAGAGACGGAGACATGGAGAGACGGAGACATGGAGAGACGGAGACATGGAAAGACAGAGACATGGAGAGACGGAGACATGGAGAGACAGAGACATGGAGACGGACGGAGACAGAGACATGGAGAGACGGAGACATGGAGAGACAGAGATATGGAGAGACAGAAAAGAGACAGAGACATGGAGAGACAGAGGACATGGAGAGACGGAGACATGGAGAGACAGAGACATGGAGAGACAGAGACATGGAGAGACAGAGATATGGAGAGACAGAGACGGAGACATGGAGAGACAGAGACATGGAGAGACAGAGACATGGAGAGACAGAGACATGGAGAGACAGAGACATGGAGAGACAGAGACATGGAGAGACGGAGACATGGAGAGACGGAGACATGGAGAGACAGAGATATGGAGAGACAGAGATATGGAGAGACAGAGACGGAGACATGGAGAGACAGAGACATTGAGAGAGAGACATGAGAGACGGAGACATGGAGAGACAGAGACATGGAGAGACAGAGACATGGAGACATGGAGAGACAGAGACATGGAGAGACGGAGACATGGAGAGACGGAGACATGGAGAGACAGAGACATGGAGAGACGGAGACATGGAGAGACAGAGACATGGAGAGATGGAGACATGGAGAGACAGAGACATGGAGAGACGGAGACATGGAGAGACGGAGACATGGAGAAGAGACAGAGATATGGAGAGACAGAGACATGGAGAGACAGAGACATGGAGAGACAGAGACATGGAGAGACCGAGGACATGGAGAGACGGAGACATGGAGAGACGGAGACATGGAGAGACAGAGATATGGAGAGACAGAGATATGGAGAGACAGAGACAGAGACATGGAGAGACAGAGACATGGAGAGAGAGACATGGAGAGACGGAGACATGGAGAGACAGAGACATGGAGAGACGGAGACATGGAGAGACGGAGACATGGAGAGACAGAGACATGGAGAGACGGAGACATGGAGAGACGGAGACATGGAGAGACAGAGACATGGAGAGACGGAGACATGGAGAGACGGAGACATGGAGAGACGGAGACATGGAGAGACAGAGATATGGAGAGACAGAGACATGGAGAGACAGAGACATGGAGAGACGGAGACATGGAGAGACGGAGACATGGAGAGACAGAGATATGGAGAGACAGAGATATGGAGAGACAGAGACGGAGACATGGAGAGACAGAGACATGGAGAGAGAGACATGGAGAGACGGAGACATGGAGAGACAGAGACATGGAGAGACGGAGACATGGAGAGACAGAGACATGGAGAGACGGAGACATGGAGAGACGGAGACATGGAGAGACGGAGACATGGAGAGACGGAGACATGGAGAGACGGAGACATGGAGAGACGGAGACATGGAGAGACGGAGACATGGAGAGACAGAGACATGGAGAGACAGAGACATGGAGAGACAGAGATATGGAGAGACAGAGATATGGAGAGAGACAGAGACGGAGACATGGAGAGACAGAGACATGGAGAGAGAGACATGGAGAGACGGAGACATGGAGAGACAGAGACATGGAGAGACGGAGACATGGAGAGACGGAGACATGGAGAGACAGAGATATGGAGAGACAGAGACATGGAGAGACAGAGACATGGAGAGACAGAGACATGGAGAGACGGAGACATGGAGAGACGGAGACATGGAGAGACGGAGATATGGAGAGACAGAGACGGAGACATGGAGAGACGGAAACATGGAGAGACGGAGACATGGAGAGACAGAGACATGGAGAGATGGAGACATGGAGAGACGGAGACATGGAGAGACGGAGACATGGAGAGACAGAGACATGGAGAGACAGAGACATGGAGAGACGGAGACATGGAGAGACAGAGACATGGAGAGACAGAGACATGGAGAGACGGAGACATGGAGAGACAGAGACATGGAGAGACGGAGACATGGAGAGACGGAGACGGAGACATGGAGAGACAGAGACATGGAGAGACAGAGACATGGAGAGACAGAGACATGGAGAGACAGAGATATGGAGAGACAGAGACGGAGACATGGAGAGACGGAGACATGGAGAGACGGAGACATGGAGAGACAGAGACATGGAGAGACGGAGACATGGAGAGACAGAGACATGGAGAGACGGAGACATGGAGAGACAGAGACATGGAGAGACGGAGACATGGAGAGACAGAGATATGGAGAGACAGAGACGGAGACATGGAGAGACAGAGACATGGAGAGACAGAGACATGGAGAGACAGACACATGGAGAGACAGAGATATGGAGAGAGAGACATGGAGAGACAGAGACATGGAGAGACAGAGACATGGAGAGACGGAGACATGGAGAGACGGAGACATGGAGAGACAGAGACATGGAGAGACAGAGATATGGAGAGACAGAGACGGAGACATGGAGAGACAGAGACATGGAGAGACAGAGACATGGAGAGACAGAGACATGGAGAGACAGAGAGCATGGAGAGACGGAGACATGGAGAGACGGAGACATGGAGAGACAGAGATATGGAGAGACAGAGATATGGAGAGACAGAGACGGAGACATGGAGAGACAGAGACATTGAGAGAGAGACATGGAGAGACGGAGACATGGAGAGACAGAGACATGGAGAGACGGAGACATGGAGAGACGGAGACATGGAGAGACAGAGACATGGAGAGACGGAGACATGGAGAGACGGAGACATGGAGAGACGGAGACATGGAGAGACGGAGACATGGAGAGACAGAGACATGGAGAGACAGAGACATGGAGAGACGGAGACATGGAGAGACGGAGACATGGAGAGACAGAGACATGGAGAGACAGAGACATGGAGAGACAGAGACATGGGAGAGACAGAGACATGGAGAGACGGAGACATGGAGAGACGGAGACATGGAGAGACGGAGATATGGAGAGACAGAGACGGAGACATGGAGAGACGGAAACATGGAGAGACGGAGACATGGAGAGACGGAGACATGGAGAGACGGAGACATGGAGAGACGGAGACATGGAGAGACGGAGACATGGAGAGACGGAGACATGGAGGGGGGGCATGGGCAAGTTGCAGCGGAGGGTGCAGAGCTGGTGGCCGGGGTAGTGGTAGCCAGGTGGAAAGCATGGCCAGCCGTAGCAAAATGCTTGTTGAAATTCTCGATTATTGTAGATTTATCGGTGGTGACAGTGTTTCCTAGCGTCATTGCAGTGGGCAGTTGGGAGGAGGTGCTCTTATTCTCCATGGACTTTAGTGTCCCAAAACTTTTGGGAGTTAGTGCTACAGGATGCAAATTTCTGTTTGACAAAGCTAGCCTTTGCTTTCCTAACTGATTGTGTATATTGGTTCCTGACTTCCCTGAAAAAGTTGCATTTCGCGGGGGCTGTTCGATGCTATTGCAGTACGCCACAGGATGTTTTTGTGCTGGTCAAGGGCAGTCAAGTCTGAGGAGAACCAGGGGCTATATCTGTTCTTAGTTCTGAATTTGCTGAATGGGGCATGCTTATTTAAGATTGAGAGGAAAGCACTTTTAAAGAACAACCAGGCGGCCTCTACTGACGGAATGAGGTCAATATCCATCCAGGATACCCGGGCCAGGTCAATTAGAAAGGCCTGCTCGCTAAAGTGTTTTAGGGAGCGTTTGACAGTGATGAGGGGTGGTCGTTTGACCGCGGACCCATTACGGACGCAGGCAATAAGGCAGTGAAAGCTGAGATCCTGGTTGAAGACAGCGGAGGTGTATTTAGAGGGCAAATTTGTCAGGATGATATCTATGAGGGTGCCCATGTTTACAGATTTTGGGTTGTACCTGGTAGGTTCGTTGATCATTTGTGTGAGATTGAGGGCATCTAGTTTAGATTGTAGGTTGGCCGGGGGTGTTAAGCATATCCCAGTTTAGGTCACCAAGCAGTACAAACTCTGAGGATAGATGGGGGGCAATCAGTTCACATTTGGTGTCCAGGGCACAGTTCGGGGCTGAGGGGGGTCTGTAGCATGCAGCAACAGTGAGAGACTTATTTCTGGAAAGGTGGATTTTTAGAAGTAGAAGCTCAAACTGTTTGGGCACAGACCTGGATAGTATGATAGAGCTCTGCAGGCTATCTCTACAGTAGATTGCAACCCCACCCCCTTTGGCAGTTCTATCGAGACGGAAAATGTTGTAGTTGGGGATGGACATTTCTGAATTTTTGGTGGCCTTCCTAAGCCAGGATTCAGACTGCTAGAACATCAGGGTTGGCGGAGTGTGCTAACGCAGTGAATAACTCAAACTTAGGGAGGAGGCTTCTGATGTTAACGTGCAAGAAACCAAGGCTTTTACGGTTACAAAAGTCAACAAATGATAACGCCTGGGGAGTAGGAGTGATACTGGGGGCTACAGGGCCTGGGTTAACCTCTACATCACCAGAGGAACTGAGGAGGAGTAGAATAAGGATATGGCTATAGGCTTTAAGAACTGGTCTTCTAGTGCGTTGGGTACAGAGAAAAAAAGGGGCAGATTTCCGGGCATTGTAGAATAGATTCAGGGCATTATGTACAGACAAGGATATGGAAGGATATGAGTACAGTGGAGGTAAACCTAAGCGTTGGGTAACGATGAAAGAGATAGCATCACTGGAGGCACCGATTGAGTCGGTCTCCGCGTGTATGGGGGGTGGGACAAAGGAGCTGTCTAAGGCAGGTTGAGCTGGGCTGGGGGCTCTACAGTGAAATAGTACAATAAGAAATAACCAAAACAGCAATAAGCAAGGCATATTGACATGGGAGAGAGGCATAAAGCAATCACAGGTGTTATTCGAGAGAGCTAAGACAACTGCTGGTAATGGCGACAAAGTTTGGGCTGAGGCTAAACATAAACAGGATGCTGTACCGTATAAAGGAACAGTCCAGCAGGCATCAGCTGTATAGCTGAGTTATCATAAGGTCCGGTGAACCGCAATAGGAGAGTTCGGAGGTAGTTTGGGGGTTGCTACAGCACTGGTGAGCAAGAGGCCCGGCTTGCGTGTGCTAACGGGCTGGGGCTAGCAGATGGATCTTCGTGGTCGACGTCGTAACGGGAAGCCTGTTGAAACCACATCAGACGATTTAGTCGGCAAACCAGTCGTGTTGGATCGGCGGGGCTCCGTGTCAACACTAGGAGGTCCCGTCCGGTTGACAGAGAGGTAGCTGGGATGTGGGCCTGGCTCGAGGCTAGCTCAAGGCTAACTGGTGCTTGCTAAGGGGCAATGGTAATTAGCCAACGACAACAGCCATTTGGTTGCAGCTAGCTGGTTGCGATGATCCGGCGCTAGGGTCCAGTGATTCCGGCAGAAAATCCGATATGCTCTGGGTCGATAGCACGCTGTGCAGACTGGCTGACAAATTGTCCAGGCCAGAGCTAGAGCTGGCTGGTGGGTAGTGCAGGCCACAGACAATGGTGAAGATGCTAACGGTGGCTAATAGCAAGTAGCTAGCTCTAATCTAATCTCTAATTATACCCCATATATCCCTAATTATACCCCATTTCATCACCATTATTATTTTTAAATTTTTTTGATGATTTTATAACCTTTTCCCTGATAAAGGTACATGTTATTTTATTTTTTACAACCATTACATGTAGTCAAGAAACATTGCTGTTGTAGTTCAGTCAAGTTCTTCCTTCCAATGTAGGATCAATGTGTCTCTGTCCAGCACTGCTCAGATCCTTATTTTCAGCACTGCTTCCATCTCTAGCTGTGATCCATCACTAACTGTGCTCCATCTCTAACTGTGCTCCATCTCTAACTGTGCTCCAACCCTAGCTGTGCTCCATCCTCCTTTGTCATGGGCTTCCCTGACATGTGCAGAAGCCCTGAAAGTTATTGCATTGTATTAATTACATTTAATAAAGGATTGGAAGGCTATAGCCTTCACCTGACTGATATCATATGAACACAGTTATTTCTATGATACTACTATAAAAGGAGCGGAGTGTTGATGCGGTGTGAAGATTCTATCTAATGACGTAGCAACCAATCTGTCCGTCCAGACACTATAAATACCCGCGCCGACGCTCCTCTCTGCACACTCCAATGCAACACAACACATGGGGAAGCAACAGGTGTAACATAACTGTAACAACAGACATTCCGGATGATCCCCCGTGCCTGGAAGGAACATGGAGGTGAACACAACAGAGAAAGTAGTCTACCTTTCCGTTGATGGCACCGCCGACACGTTCAGCTCTTGTGCCACTGCCGGACATCCACCGACCCAGCTCAACATGGACGATAATTTTGAACAACAAACGATTTCCAACCAGCTTCCCAATGTTAAAGTCACAGGTGTCAACTGTCAATCACCTACAATCCTCATGCAATACAAAAAGGTCTCAAACATGACCAAGGCGAGTAAAGGGATATTTAAAACGGTCACTGAGCACTGGAGACACACCAACAAGAAGACGAGGGTGGTCCGGTCTTCCAGCACGGGGACCACTCGCGCTACATCCTCGGAAAGGTTCCCCAAAAGAAGATCCTTCGACCCGCTAGCGACGTTGAAGCTCCCGGACCAAACTCCATGCACCGCGCCACTGGAGGAGATGCGCCTCACCAAGCCCCGTAACTGCCGCCGCGTTGTAGTCCTCGGCGCGCCCAGAGTGGGCAAGACGAACATTCTCAGGCGGTTCCTGAACGACGGGTTCGAGGAACAGTACGAGCCGACGGCAGAAGACTTCCACAGGAAGTTGTACCAGATCCGAGGAGAAACCTATCAGATTGATATCCTGGACGCAGCGAAGGAGAGAGACTTCCCCGCTAGACGGAGGCTGTCCATACTGACAGGTGTGTAGGTTATGAGTGTATAGGCTATTGACTTTGTATAGATCTAATGCATTGAGTTGGACAATGAAAAAGTGTTTTGTGTACATTGCATTTGCCTTTGCATAGCCTTGATCTAATACATTGAGTTGGAAAATTAATGTGGGTGTTTTTTTTGCATTTAATCAAATCACTAAATCTGTGCTCTTCCCTCCAACAGGTGACATATTTCTCCTGGTGTTCAGTGTGGATGACAGAGACTCCTTCAAAGAGGTGTACACACTGCGCAAAGAGATAATAGCAGCCAAGACCAAGCTGATGAAGCTTAAAGAGAATGCCCGGGTTCCCATAGTGATATGCGGCAACAAAGTGGACTTAGAGGCGGAGAGGGTCATCGGTCGTCCGGAGATGTTCCAAGCTCTTGGAGAGGACACGGCGCTCTTCGAGACATCAGCCAAAGACAGTACCAGTCTAGAAGAGATGTTCGAAGCCCTCGTCAAGCTAGGCGGTCTCCTACCGAGACGCGTCCGTCTCAGCACTGCGAGATCTCCATCCGTACCTACCAGGCGCTGAGCACCAGCAGAAGCCGTTGTGGCAGACGTAGCCGTGCGTTGGTTCCAAACGCGCCATGCGGTGCGGTGTACCCACTGGCCCGCCGCCCCAGCTTTAACAGCGACCTACAGCGGGTAATGGGCCCCAGTCCCACTAAACGGAGCAAACCCATAGAGAAGTGTCAAATTCAATGAATTGAGGGACTTCTCAGTACAATAAACATATTGTAGTATTACAATATATAACCATTATGTCAAGAGTTATACTCTGCTTTAGGCAACTGGCTGGACCAGTTGAGCCAACTATGTAAATGTTATTTTCTTTGTGTACTGTGAAATAAATACAAAATATATTATCATATTGATATGAGTTTTGTTGTGATATTTTAGTTAGCCTATCATTTTACACTTTAGTCAATTTGCAGACGCCCAGAGCGACATTCAACTGAGTTAGTAGGAAAAAAAACAACTATCATAGACAATTTTACACAAGTAATTGATATCAAACAATTTACTCTGTAAAGGAATTGGTTAAATATATTCCATTTAGCAGACACTTTTATCCAAAGCGACTTATAGTCATGCTGCATACATTTAACTTATCGAACCCACTACCCTGGCGTTGCAAGCGCCATGCTCTATCAGCTGAGCTACAAAGCTTCATATCAAATACGTAGGATTACCATTTATGGACAGATTCAGAGGGAAAGTATGTGGGTGGTAAAAAGCTGCCGGGTGCTATGTTCTATAACATCTCTCCGGTGGGCACGTCAGTTCTCTACTTTCTGTTAGAAGCTCAAGGCAATGCTTTGAGTGTGGAGCATTTCCGAGTGAATGCAATGCGCGCCACCCCCCACCCACACAATCCAGAGCTTTCTATTGCAATGAAACGCTCTTAATGACGTCACTTAATCGTGTTCAATTAACCATAGAATTTACACAATTACGCATAGCCATAGTATCAGCACGGAAGTGGGAGTGCTTTTATAGGTCGGCATAATTATAAATGCCAGGGTTATTAAGTTGATTACCAAATATTGAAATAAACAGGCCTACAGTATTTCCATGGGGAAATGTGAATGTGATATTTTCCATCCTCTCCGTTTCAGCACCATGGACAGGACGTACCAAAATGTGAGTTCATACAGGAGTAGTTCTAAGGAAACATGATCAAATATTAACCGTCACTCATTAAATACTTGTGGGTACCATGTCGTTAACTGTGAATACTGCAGTTCCAATGTAGAGCCGAAAGTCTCCCTTGTGACAGACAAACTGCATATAATTCCTTTTGGGGCAAGTAGACAAAACCATTAACTCTGAATGTGAAAACATTGAGAGAGAGAAAGAGAGAGAGCACAACGCCCTGCAGACTTAGGCTACATCCATGGCAAGACATATATTTCAGAAGACATATTATTCTAAAACATGATTCTATTAATTTATTTTATGATAGAGCTTACAGTCGTGCCCTTGTCTAAAGCAAAGGTTCACCACATTGAATTTCCTTTAATTATAAAAAACTAATAAAAATAAACAGATTGTTTATCAAAAGAACTCATCGGAACACTCAAACACTGTGACGTGGTAATTGAAGAGTTTCATTCCAAAACGCTATATATCCATTTTCAGAAATGTTGGTAAATTAGCTTTATTGTTTAAAGAAATGTGTTTGTTTTTTCACTATCTAATCACTCATGCCATTGTTCAATGACAGACGTGTTTAGTTTAAAATCACTTGTTTCATTTCAGAAACAAATAATCATGTTTTTTCTCTCTACAAATTCTATATATCCGCCTCACTCTCAGAGAAATAAGTAGTACTTTAAGTTTTACACAGTCAAATGTAACAAATAACTTTTTTATATATTAAAAGAATTGAAAAAAATGATACATTTGTGATATCAAAAAGAAAGAAAAAGTAAACAATTATTCAATACAGTAATATGAGATCTGTATGTAAAACATTTACATTTCAAATCGTAGTCATTTAGCAAATGCTCTTATCCAGTGCAGCTTACAGTAAGTGCATTAAATCTTAAAATATGGTGAGACAACCACATATCAGTCAAATATACAGGATAGGAACATAACGACCGGGAGACCCATGGGGCGGCGCACAATTGGCCCAGCGTCGTCCAGGGTAGGGGAGGGAATGGCCGGCAGGGGATGTAGCTCAGTTGGTAGAGCATGGCGTTTGCAACGCCAGGGTTGTGGGTTCGATAAAATAATGTATGCGCTAACTGTAAGTCGCTCTGGATAAGAGCGTCTGCTAAATGACTAAAATGTAAATGTAATAACATTCCAGCTAAACAATGTATAGTGTTTAGCATAAAAAACGTTTTAATATACATCTAAGATCTATGAATTAAAAAAAATCTGAGAACAAGAATATTTTACACACATGAAGGTACCCACCCATAAGCAATCATTTCTGATGAAAAAACACAAATGTGAAAATTTGGTGGCTATAGTGTTTTGGAAATTAACTCTTCAATTATTGATGCAATTAAAAGGCTGTGGTTCAATACTATTCTTCATATAGAATGTATCATTCTATGAGTCTGCTTGGTACATTGGGTCATAGAGCCGCATCAATGAACGACTCACTTGTATTCATTGGGTCCTTGTCAACAGCCTCCAGATTTGACCGCACGTGCAGATGCTCCACATGTGCCTTAGCTGTTGAAATGCAAAAACTCAGCAGCACCTTGTAGGAGTGGTGAACATTACCCAGCACTGTCAGTACTGTTAAACATCCACTCACATTAATGCTAATCATTCATACAAATATCTCTGAAGAACAGAGCAGCAAAACAACACTAACATAGGCATAACGATACCAAGGAGGGCTCCTAAATAGCACCCTATTCCCTACATAGTGCACTACTTTAAACCAGAACCCTATGGGCCCTGGTCAAAAGTAGTGCACTACATAGGGAATAGGGTGCCATATGTGACCGACTTACACTGCACTATACAGCACGTGATCTGGCTTCACATGAAGAGCTGAAAAGACCCTGGACTCGATGAATTTCACAAAGGACTCTTTTTATAATGGCCGCCTTCTCTCCTTCTCTATACAGGTAAACAAAGGGCCTTGAAATCGTCAGAGAAACACAAAAGTGGAAAACATGAGTTTGGAGTAATAGGCAGAGAAGCAGAGAGATCTAATTCCCACATGCTCCATTTAAAATGATAGCTACATCAAATTACATTAATGTCCTTACATGGAGACATGGAGAGACAGAGACATGGAGAGACAGAGACATGGAGAGACGGAGACATGGAGAGACGGAGACATGGAGAGACGGAGACATGGAGAGACAGAGACATGGAGAGACAGAGACATGGAGAGACGGAGACATGGAGAGACGGAGACATGGAGAGACGGAGACATGGAGAGACAGAGACATGGAGAGACAGAGACATGGAGAGACAGAGACATGGAGAGACAGAGACATGGAGAGACGGAGACATGGAGAGACGGAGACATGGAGAGACGGAGATATGGAGAGACAGAGACGGAGACATGGAGAGACGGAAACATGGAGAGACGGAGACATGGAGAGACAGAGACATGGAGAGATGGAGACATGGAGAGACGGAGACATGGAGAGATCGGAGACATGGAGACATGGAGAGACAGAGACATGGAGAGACAGAGACATGGAGAGACGGAGACATGGAGAGACAGAGACATGGAGAGACAGAGACATGGAGAGACGGAGACATGGAGAGACAGAGACATGGAGAGACGGAGAGGAGACATGGAGAGACAGAGACATGGAGAGACAGGAGACATGGAGAGACAGAGACATGGAGAGACAGAGACATGGAGAGACAGAGATATGGAGAGACAGAGAGGAGACATGGAGAGACGGAGACATGGAGAGACGGAGACATGGAGAGACAGAGACATGGAGAGACGGAGACAATGGAGAGACAGAGACATGGAGAGACGGAGACATGGAGAGACAGAGACATGGAGAGACGGAGACATGGAGAGACAGAGATATGGAGAGACAGAGACGGAGACATGGAGAGACAGAGACATGGAGAGACAGAGACATGGAGAGACAGAGACATGGAGAGACAGAGACATGGAGAGACAGAGACATGGAGAGACAGAGATATGGAGAGACAGAGACGGAGACATGGAGAGACAGAGACATGGAGAGACCGGAGACATGGAGAGACGGAGACATGGAGAGACGGAGACATGGAGAGACAGAGACATGGAGAGATCTGGAGACATGGAGAGACAGAGATATGGAGAGAGACAGAGACGGAGACATGGAGAGACAGAGACATGGAGAGACAGAGACATGGAGAGACGGAGACATGGAGAGACTGGAGACATGGAGAGACGGAGACATGGAGAGACGGAGACATGGAGAGACAGAGATATGGAGAGACAGAGATATGGAGAGACAGAGACGGAGACACATGGAGAGACAGAGACATGGAGAGACAGAGACATGGAGAGACAGAGACATGGAGAGACGGAGACATGGAGAGACGGAGACATGGAGAGACGGAGACATGGAGAGACGGAGACATGGAGAGACAGAGATATGGAGAGACAGAGACGGAGACATGGAGAGACAGAGACATGGAGAGACAGAGACATGGAGAGACGGAGACATGGAGAGACAGAGACATGGAGAGACCGGAGACATGGAGAGACGGAGACATGGAGAGACAGAGACATGGAGAGACAGAGATATGGAGAGACAGAGACGGAGACATGGAGACATGGAGAGACGGAGACATGGAGAGACAGAGACATGGAGAGACAGAGACATGGAGAGACAGAGACATGGAGAGACAGAGACATGGAGAGACGGAGACATGGAGAGACGGAGATATGGAGAGACAGAGACGGAGACATGGAGAGACGGAAACATGGAGAGACGGAGACATGGAGAGACAGAGACATGGAGAGACAGAGACATGGAGAGACAGAGACACGGAGAGACGGAGACATGCAGATACGGAGACATGGAGAGACAGAGACACGGAGAGACTGGAGACATGCAGATACACAGACATGGAGAGACAGAGACATGGAGAGACGGAGACATGGAGAGACGGAGACATGGAGAGACAGAGACATGGAGAGACGGAGACATGGAGAGACAGAGACATGGAGAGACAGAGACATGGAGAGACTTCGTGAGACATGGAGAGACAGAGACATGGAGAGACAGAGACATGGAGAGACAGAGACATGGAGAGACGGAGACATGGAGAGACGAGAGATATGGAGAGACAGAGACGGAGACATGGAGAGACAGAGACATGGAGAGACAGAGACATGGAGAGACAGAGACATGGAGAGACAGAGACATGGAGAGACGGAGACATGGAGAGACGGAGACATGGAGAGACGGAGACATGGAGAGACAGAGACATGGAGAGACAGAGATATGGAGAGACAGAGACATGGAGAGACAGAGACATGGAGAGACGGAGACATGGAGAGACAGAGATATGGAGAGACAGAGATATGGAGAGACAGAGACGGAGACATGGAGAGACAGAGACATGGAGAGACAGAGACATGGAGAGACGGAGACATGGGAGACGGAGACGGAGACATGGAGAGACAGAGACATGGAGAGACAGAGACATGGAGAGACAGAGACATGGAGAGACAGAGACATGGAGAGACAGAGATATGGAGAGACAGAGACGGAGACATGGAGAGACGGAGACATGGAGAGACGGAGACATGGAAAGACAGAGACATGGAGAGACGGAGACATGGAGAGACAGAGACATGGAGAGACGGAGACATGGAGAGACAGAGACATGGAGAGACAGAGACATGGAGAGACGAGAGACATGGAGAGACAGAGATATGGAGAGACAGAGACATGGAGAGACAGAGACATGGAGAGACAGAGACATGGAGAGACCGAGACATGGAGAGACTGGAGACATGGAGAGACGGAGACATGGAGAGACAGAGATATGGAGAGACAGAGATATGGAGAGACAGAGACAGAGACATGGAGAGACAGAGACATGGAGAGAGAGACATGGAGAGACGGAGACATGGAGAGACAGAGACATGGAGAGACGGAGACATGGAGAGACGGAGACATGGAGAGACAGAGACATGGAGAGACGGAGACATGGAGAGACGGAGACATGGAGAGACAGAGACATGGAGAGACGGAGACATGGAGAGACGGAGACATGGAGAGACGGAGACATGGAGAGACAGAGATATGGAGAGACAGAGACATGGAGAGACAGAGACATGGAGAGACGGAGACATGGAGAGACGGAGACATGGAGAGACAGAGATATGGAGAGACAGAGATATGGAGAGACAGAGACGGAGACATGGAGAGACAGAGACATGGAGAGAGAGACATGGAGAGACGGAGACATGGAGAGACAGAGACATGGAGAGACGGAGACATGGAGAGACAGAGACATGGAGAGACGGAGACATGGAGAGACGGAGACATGGAGAGACGGAGACATGGAGAGACGGAGACATGGAGAGACGGAGACATGGAGAGACGGAGACATGGAGAGACGGAGACATGGAGAGACAGAGACATGGAGAGACAGAGACATGGAGTAGACAGAGATATGGAGAGAGACAGAGATATGGAGAGACAGAGACGGAGAACATGGAGAGACAGAGACATGGAGAGAGAGACATGGAGAGACGGAGACATGGAGAGACAGAGACATGGAGAGACGGAGACATGGAGAGACGGAGACATGGAGAGACAGAGATATGGAGAGACAGAGACATGGAGAGACAGAGACATGGAGAGACAGAGACATGGAGAGACGGAGACATGGAGAGACGGAGACATGGAGAGACGGGAGATATGGAGAGACAGAGACGGAGACATGGAGAGACCGGAAACATGGAGAGACGGAGACATGGAGAGACAGAGACATGGAGAGATGGAGACATGGAGAGACGAGAGACATGGAGAGACGGAGACATGGAGAGACAGAGACATGGAGGAGACAGAGACATGGAGAGACGGAGACATGGAGAGACAGAGACATGGAGAGACAGAGACATGGAGAGACGGAGACATGGAGAGACAGAGACATGGGAGAGACGGAGACATGGAGAGACGGAGACGGAGACATGGAAGAGACAGAAGAGACATGGAGAGACAGAGACATGGAGAGACAGAGATATGGAGAGACAGAGAGAGAACATGGAGAGACGGAGACATGGAGAGACATGGAGAGACTGAGACATGGAGAGACGGAGACATGGAGAGACAGAGACATGGAGAGACGGAGACATGGAGAGACAGAGACATGGAGAGACGGAGACATGGAGAGACAGAGATATGGAGAGACAGGAGACATGGAGAGACAGAGACATGGAGAGACAGAGACATGGAGAGACAGACACATGGAGAGACAGAGATATGGAGAGCAGAGACATGGAGAGACAGAGACATGGAGAGACAGAGACATGGAGAGACGGAGACATGGAGAGACAGGGACATGGAGAGACAGAGACATGGAGAGACAGAGATATGGAGAGACAGAGACGGAGACATGGAGAGACAGAGACATGGAGAGACAGAGACATGGAGAGACAGAGACATGGAGAGACAGAGACATGGAGAGACAGAGACATGGAGAGACGGAGACATGGAGAGACGGAGACACGGAGAATGGAGAGACAGAGATATGGAGAGACAGACAGAGACATGGAGAGACAGAGGCTGGAGACATGGAGAGACAGAGACATGGAGAGACAGAGACATGGAGAGACGAGATGGAGAGAGAGCATGGAGAGACAGAGACATGGAGAGACGGAGACATGGAGAGACGGAGACATGGAGAGACAGAGACATGGAGAGACGGAGACATGGAGAGACGAGAGACATGGAGAGACGGAGACATGGAGAGACGGAGACATGGAGAGACGGAGACATGGAGAGACGGAGACATGGAGAGACGGAGACATGGAGACAGAGACATGGAGAGACAGAGACATGGAGAGACGGAGACATGGAGAGACAGAGACATGGAGAGACAGAGACATGGAGAGACAGAGACATGGAGAGACAGAGACATGGAGAGACAGAGAC
Organism: Coregonus clupeaformis; assembly: GCF_020615455.1. Lineage (NCBI taxonomy): Eukaryota > Metazoa > Chordata > Actinopteri > Salmoniformes > Salmonidae > Coregonus > Coregonus clupeaformis. Next base: position 64,298,081 of record NC_059198.1, read on the forward strand.
ATGGAGAGACAGAGACATGGAGAGACAGAGACATGGAGAGACGGAGACATGGAGAGACCGGAGACATGGAGAGACAGAGATATGGAGAGACAGAGATATGGAGAGACAGAGACAGAGACATGGAGAGACAGAGACATGGAGAGAGAGACATGGAGAGACGGAGACATGGAGAGACAGAGACATGGAGAGACGAGACATGAGAGACATGGAGAGACAGAGACATGGAGAGACAGAGACATGGAGAGACGGAGACATGGAGAGACAGAGACATGGAGAGACGAGACATGGAGAGACGGAGACATGGAGAGACGGAGACATGGAGAGACGGAGACATGGAGAGACGGAGACATGGAGAGACAGAGACATGGAGAGACATGGAGGACGACATGGAGAGACAGAGACATGGAGAGACAGAGACATGGAGAGACGGAGACATGGAGAGACAGAGACATGGAGAGACAGAGACATGGAGAGACAGAGACATGGAGCGGAGACATGGAGAGACAGAGACGGAGACATGGAGAGACAGAGACATGGAGAGACAGAGACATGGAGAGACGGAGACATGGAGAGACGGAGACATGGAGAGACGGAGACATGGAGAGACGGAGACATGGAGAGACGGAGATATGGAGAGACGGAGACATGGAGAGACAGAGACATGGAGAGACGGAGACATGGAGAGACGGAGACATGGAGAGAGAGACATGGAGAGACGGAGACATGGAGAGACGGAGACATGAGAGACAGAGACATGGAGAGACAGAGACATGGAGAGACAGAGACATGGAGAGACAGAGACATGGAGAGACGGAGACATGGAGAGACGGAGACATGGAGAGACAGAGACATGGAGAGACAGAGACATGGAGAGACAGAGACATGGAGAGACAGAGACATGGAGAGACAGAGACATGGAGAGAGAGACATGGAGAGACGGAGACATGGAGAGACGGAGACATGGAGAGACGAGACATGGAGAGACGGAGATATGGAGAGACAGAGACATGGAGAGACAGAGACATGGAGAGACGGAGACATGGAGAGACGGAGACATGGAGAGACGGAGACATGGAGAGACGGAGACATGGAGAGACGGAGACATGGAGAGACAGAGACATGGAGAGACAGAGACATGGAGAGACGGGAGACATGGAGAGACGGAGACATGGAGAGACGGAGACATGGAGAGACGGAGACATGGAGAGACAGAGACATGGAGAGACGGAGACATGGAGAGACGGAGACGGAGAGACATGGAGAGACAGAGACATGGAGAGACAGAGACATGGAGAGACAGAGACATGGAGAGACAGAGACATGGAGAGAAGCGAGAGACAGAGACATGGAGAGACGGAGACATGGAGAGACGGAGACATGAGAGACAGAGACATGGAGAGACGGAGACATGGAGAGACAGAGACATGGAGAGACGGAGACATGGAGAGACAGAGACATGGAGAGACGGAGACATGGAGAGACAGAGACATGGAGAGACGTGAGAGACGGAGACATGGAGAGACAGAGACATGGAGAGACAGAGACATGGAGAGACAGAGACGGAGACATGGAGAGACAGAGACATGGAGAGACAGAGACATGGAGAGACAGACACATGGAGAGACAGAGATATGGAGAGAGAGACATGGAGAGACAGAGACATGGAGAGACAGAGACATGGAGAGACGGAGACATGGAGAGACGGGAGACATGGAGAGACAGAGACATGGAGAGACAGAGATATGGAGAGACAGAGACGGAGACATGGAGAGACAGAGACATGGAGAGACAGAGACATGGAGAGACAGAGACATGGAGAGACAGAGACATGGAGAGACGGAGACATGGAGAGACAGAGACATGGAGAGACAGAGATATGGAGAGACAGAGATATGGAGAGACAGAGACGGAGACATGGAGAGACAGAGACATTGAGAGGAGAGACATGGAGAGACGGAGACATGGAGAGACAGAGACATGGAGAGACGGAGACATGGAGAGACCGGAGACATGGAGAGACAGAGACATGGAGAGACGGAGACATGGAGAGACGGAGACATGGAGAGACGGAGACATGGAGAGACGGAGACATGGAGAGACAGAGACATGGAGAGACAGAGACATGGAGAGACGGAGACATGGAGAGACGGAGACATGGAGAGACAGAGACATGGAGAGACAGAGACATGGAGAGACAGAGACATGGAGAGACAGAGACATGGAGAGACGGAGACATGGAGAGACGGAGACATGGAGAGACGGAGATATGGAGAGACAGAGACGGAGACATGGAGAGACGGAAACATGGAGAGACGGAGACATGGAGAGACGGAGACATGGAGAGACGGAGACATGGAGAGACGGAGACATGGAGAGACGGAGACATGGAGAGACGGAGACATGGAGGGGGGGCATGGGCAAGTTGCAGCGGAGGGTGCAGAGCTGGTGGCGGGGTAGTGGTAGCCAGGTGGAAAGCATGGCCAGCCGTGAGCAAAATGCTTGTTGAAATTCTCGATTATTGTAGATTTATCGGTGGTGACAGTGTTTCCTAAGCGTCATTGCAGTGGGCAGTTGGGAGGAGGTGCTCTTATTCTCCATGGACTTTAGTGTCCCAAAACTTTTGGGAGTTAGTGCTACAGGATGCAAATTTCTGTTTGACAAAGCTAGCCTTTGCTTTCCTAACTGATTGTGTATATTGGTTCCTGACTTCCCTGAAAAGTTGCATTTCGCGGGGCTGTTCGATGCTATTGCAGTACGCCACAGGATGTTTTTGTGCTGGTCAAGGGCAGTCAAGTCTGAGGAGAACCAGGGGCTATATCTGTTCTTAGTTCTGAATTTGCTGAATGGGGCATGCTTATTTAAGATTGAGAGGAAAGCACTTTTAAAGAACAACCAGGCGGCCTCTACTGACGGAATGAGGTCAATATCCATCCAGGATACCCGGGCCAGGTCAATTAGAAAGGCCTGCTCGCTAAAGTGTTTTAGGGAGCGTTTGACAGTGATGAGGGGTGGTCGTTTGACCGCGGACCCATTACGGACGCAGGCAATAAGGCAGTGAAAGCTGAGATCCTGGTTGAAGACAGCGGAGGTGTATTTAGAGGGCAAATTTGTCAGGATGATATCTATGAGGGTGCCCATGTTTACAGATTTTGGGTTGTACCTGGTAGGTTCGTTGATCATTTGTGTGAGATTGAGGGCATCTAGTTTAGATTGTAGGTTGGCCGGGGTGTTAAGCATATCCCAGTTTAGGTCACCAAGCAGTACAAACTCTGAGGATAGATGGGGGGCAATCAGTTCACATTTGGTGTCCAGGGCACAGTTCGGGGCTGAGGGGGGTCTGTAGCATGCAGCAACAGTGAGAGACTTATTTCTGGAAAGGTGGATTTTAGAAGTAGAAGCTCAAACTGTTTGGGCACAGACCTGGATAGTATGATAGAGCTCTGCAGGCTATCTCTACAGTAGATTGCAACCCCACCCCCTTTGGCAGTTCTATCGAGACGGAAAATGTTGTAGTTGGGGATGGACATTTCTGAATTTTGGTGGCCTTCCTAAGCCAGGATTCAGACTGCTAGAACATCAGGGTTGGCGGAGTGTGCTAACGCAGTGAATAACTCAAACTTAGGGAGGAGGCTTCTGATGTTAACGTGCAAGAAACCAAGGCTTTTACGGTTACAAAAGTCAACAAATGATAACGCCTGGGGAGTAGGAGTGATACTGGGGGCTACAGGGCCTGGGTTAACCTCTACATCACCAGAGGAACTGAGGAGGAGTAGAATAAGGATATGGCTATAGGCTTTAAGAACTGGTCTTCTAGTGCATTGGGTACAGAGAAAAAAGGGGCAGATTTCCGGGCATTGTAGAATAGATTCAGGGCATTATGTACAGACAAGGATATGGAAGGATATGAGTACAGTGGAGGTAAACCTAAGCGTTGGGTAACGATGAAAGAGATAGCATCACTGGAGGCACCGATTGAGTCGGTCTCCGCGTGTATGGGGGTGGGACAAAGGAGCTGTCTAAGGCAGGTTGAGCTGGGCTGGGGGCTCTACAGTGAAATAGTACAATAAGAAATAACCAAAACAGCAATAAGCAAGGCATATTGACATGGGAGAGAGGGCACAAAGCAATCACAGGTGTTATTCGAGAGAGCTAAGACAACTGCTGGTAATGGCGACAAAGTTTGGGCTGAGGCTAAACATAAACAGGATGCTGTACCGTATAAAGGAACAGTCCAGCAGGCATCAGCTGTATAGCTGAGTTATCATAAGGTCCGGTGAACCGCAATAGGAGAGTTCGGAGGTAGTTTGGGGGTTGCTACAGCACTGGTGAGCAAGAGGCCCGGCTTGCGTGTGCTAACGGGCTGGGGCTAGCAGATGGATCTTCGTGGTCGACGTCGTAACGGGAAGCCTGTTGAAACCACATCAGACGATTTAGTCGGCAAACCAGTCGTGTTGGATCGGCGGGGCTCCGTGTCAACACTAGGAGGTCCCGTCCGGTTGACAGAGAGGTAGCTGGGATGTGGGCCTGGCTCGAGGCTAGCTCAAGGCTAACTGGTGCTTGCTAAGGGGCAATGGTAATTAGCCAACGACAACAGCCATTTGGTTGCAGCTAGCTGGTTGCGATGATCCGGCGCTAGGGTCCAGTGATTCCGGCAGAAAATCCGATATGCTCTGGGTCGATAGTACGCTGTGCAGACTGGCTGACAAATTGTCCAGGCCAGAGCTAGAGCTGGCTGGTGGGTAGTGCAGGCCACAGACAATGGTGAAGATGCTAACGGTGGCTAATAGCAAGTAGCTAGCTCTAATCTAATCTCTAATTATACCCCATATATCCCTAATTATACCCCATTTCATCACCATTATTATTTTTAAATTTTTTTTGATGATTTTATAACCTTTTCCCTGATAAAGGTACATGTTATTTTATTTTTACAACCATTACATGTAGTCAAGAAACATTGCTGTTGTAGTTCAGTCAAGTTCTTCCTTCCAATGTAGGATCAATGTGTCTCTGTCCAGCACTGCTCAGATCCTTATTTTCAGCACTGCTTCCATCTCTAGCTGTGATCCATCACTAACTGTGCTCCATCTCTAACTGTGCTCCATCTCTAACTGTGCTCCAACCCTAGCTGTGCTCCATCCTCCTTTGTCATGGGCTTCCCTGACATGTGCAGAAGCCCTGAAAGTTATTGCATTGTATTAATTACATTTAATAAAGGATTGGAAGGCTATAGCCTTCACCTGACTGATATCATATGAACACAGTTATTTCTATGATACTACTATAAAAGGAGCGGAGTGTTGATGCGGTGTGAAGATTCTATCTAATGACGTAGCAACCAATCTGTCCGTCCAGACACTATAAATACCCGCGCCGACGCTCCTCTCTGCACACTCCAATGCAACACAACACATGGGGAAGCAACAGGTGTAACATAACTGTAACAACAGACATTCCGGATGATCCCCGTGCCTGGAAGGAACATGGAGGTGAACACAACAGAGAAAGTAGTCTACCTTTCCGTTGATGGCACCGCCGACACGTTCAGCTCTTGTGCCACTGCCGGACATCCACCGACCCAGCTCAACATGGACGATAATTTTGAACAACAAACGATTTCCAACCAGCTTCCCAATGTTAAAGTCACAGGTGTCAACTGTCAATCACCTACAATCCTCATGCAATACAAAAAGGTCTCAAACATGACCAAGGCGAGTAAAGGGATATTTAAAACGGTCACTGAGCACTGGAGACACACCAACAAGAAGACGAGGGTGGTCCGGTCTTCCAGCACGGGGACCACTCGCGCTACATCCTCGGAAAGGTTCCCCAAAAGAAGATCCTTCGACCCGCTAGCGACGTTGAAGCTCCCGGATCAAACTCCATGCACCGCGCCACTGGAGGAGATGCGCCTCACCAAGCCCCGTAACTGCCGCCGCGTTGTAGTCCTCGGCGCGCCCAGATGGGCAAGACGAACATTCTCAGGCGGTTCCTGAACGACGGGTTCGAGGAACAGTACGAGCCGACGGCAGAAGACTTCCACAGGAAGTTGTACCAGATCCGAGGAGAAACCTATCAGATTGATATCCTGGACGCAGCGAAGGAGAGAGACTTCCCCCGCTAGACGGAGGCTGTCCATACTGACAGGTGTGTAGGTTATGAGTGTATAGGCTATTGACTTTGTATAGATCTAATGCATTGAGTTGGACAATGAAAAGTGTTTTGTGTACATTGCATTTGCCTTTGCATAGCCTTGATCTAATACATTGAGTTGGAAAATTAATGTGGGTGTTTTTTTGCATTTAATCAAATCACTAAATCTGTGCTCTTCCCTCCAACAGGTGACATATTTCTCCTGGTGTTCAGTGTGGATGACAGAGACTCCTTCAAAGAGGTGTACACACTGCGCAAAGAGATAATAGCAGCCAAGACCAAGCTGATGAAGCTTAAAGAGAATGCCCGGGTTCCCATAGTGATATGCGGCAACAAAGTGGACTTAGAGGCGGAGAGGGTCATCGGTCGTCCGGAGATGTTCCAAGCTCTTGGAGAGGACACGGCGCTCTTCGAGACATCAGCCAAAGACAGTACCAGTCTAGAAGAGATGTTCGAAGCCCTCGTCAAGCTAGGCGGTCTCCCTACCGAGACGCGTCCGTCTCAGCACTGCGAGATCTCCATCCGTACCTACCAGGCGCTGAGCACCAGCAGAAGCCGTTGTGGCAGACGTAGCCGTGCGTTGGTTCCAAACGCGCCATGCGGTGCGGTGTACCCACTGGCCCGCCGCCCCAGCTTTAACAGCGACCTACAGCGGGTAATGGGCCCCAGTCCCACTAAACGGAGCAAACCCATAGAGAAGTGTCAAATTCAATGAATTGAGGGACTTCTCAGTACAATAAACATATTGTAGTATTACAATATATAACCATTATGTCAAGAGTTATACTCTGCTTTAGGCAACTGGCTGGACCAGTTGAGCCAACTATGTAAATGTTATTTTCTTTGTGTACTGTGAAATAAATACAAAATATATTATCATATTGATATGAGTTTTGTTGTGATATTTTAGTTAGCCTATCATTTTACACTTTAGTCAATTTGCAGACGCCCAGAGCGACATTCAACTGAGTTAGTAGGAAAAAAAACAACTATCATAGACAATTTTACACAAGTAATTGATATCAAACAATTTACTCTGTAAAGGAATTGGTTAAATATATTCCATTTAGCAGACACTTTTATCCAAAGCGACTTATAGTCATGCTGCATACATTTAACTTATCGAACCCACTACCCTGGCGTTGCAAGCGCCATGCTCTATCAGCTGAGCTACAAAGCTTCATATCAAATACGTAGGATTACCATTTATGGACAGATTCAGAGGGAAAGTATGTGGGTGGTAAAAGCCTGCCGGGTGCTATGTTCTATAACATCTCTCCGGTGGGCACGTCAGTTCTCTACTTTCTGTTAGAAGCTCAAGGCAATGCTTTGAGTGTGGAGCATTTCCGAGTGAATGCAATGCGCGCCACCCCCCACCCACACAATCCAGAGCTTTCTATTGCAATGAAACGCTCTTAATGACGTCACTTAATCGTGTTCAATTAACCATAGAATTTACACAATTACGCATAGCCATAGTATCAGCACGGAAGTGGGGAGTGCTTTTATAGGTCGGCATAATTATAAATGCCAGGGTTATTAAGTTGATTACCAAATATTGAAATAAACAGGCCTACAGTATTTCCATGGGGAAATGTGAATGTGATATTTTCCATCCTCTCCGTTTCAGCACCATGGACAGGACGTACCAAAATGTGAGTTCATACAGGAGTAGTTCTAAGGGAAACATGATCAAATATTAACCGTCACTCATTAAATACTTGTGGGTACCATGTCGTTAACTGTGAATACTGCAGTTCCAATGTAGAGCCGAAAGTCTCCCTTGTGACAGACAAACTGCATATAATTCCTTTTTGGGGCAAGTAGACAAAACCATTAACTCTGAATGTGAAAACATTGAGAGAGAGAAAGAGAGAGAGCACAACGCCCTGCAGACTTAGGCTACATCCATGGCAAGACATATATTTCAGAAGACATATTATTCTAAAACATGATTCTATTAATTTATTTTATGATAGAGCTTACAGTCGTGCCCTTGTCTAAAGCAAAGGTTCACCACATTGAATTTCCTTTAATTATAAAAAACTAATAAAAATAAACAGATTGTTTATCAAAAGAACTCATCGGAACACTCAAACACTGTGACGTGGTAATTGAAGAGTTTCATTCCAAAACGCTATATATCCATTTTCAGAAATGTTGGTAAATTAGCTTTTATTGTTTAAAGAAATGTGTTTGTTTTTTCACTATCTAATCACTCATGCCATTGTTCAATGACAGACGTGTTTAGTTTAAAATCACTTGTTTCATTTCAGAAACAAATAATCATGTTTTTCTCTCTACAAATTCTATATATCCGCCTCACTCTCAGAGAAATAAGTAGTACTTTAAGTTTTACACAGTCAAATGTAACAAATAACTTTTTTATATATTAAAAGAATTGAAAAAAATGATACATTTGTGATATCAAAAAAGAAAGAAAAAAGTAAACAATTATTCAATACAGTAATATGAGATCTGTATGTAAAACATTTACATTTCAAATCGTAGTCATTTAGCAAATGCTCTTATCCAGTGCAGCTTACAGTAAGTGCATTAAATCTTAAAATATGGTGAGACAACCACATATCAGTCAAATATACAGGATAGGAACATAACGACCGGGAGACCCATGGGGCGGCGCACAATTGGCCCAGCGTCGTCCAGGGTAGGGAGGGAATGGCCGGCAGGGATGTAGCTCAGTTGGTAGAGGCATGGCGTTTGCAACGCCAGGGTTGTGGGTTCGATAAAATAATGTATGCGCTAACTGTAAGTCGCTCTGGATAAGAGCGTCTGCTAAATGACTAAAATGTAAATGTAATAACATTCCAGCTAAACAATGTATAGTGTTTAGCATAAAAAAACGTTTTAATATACATCTAAGATCTATGAATTAAAAAAATCTGAGAACAAGAATATTTTACACACATGAAGGTACCCACCCATAAGCAATCATTTCTGATGAAAACACAAATGTGAAAATTTGGTGGCTATAGTGTTTTGGAAATTAACTCTTCAATTATTGATGCAATTAAAAGGCTGTGGTTCAATACTATTCTTCATATAGAATGTATCATTCTATGAGTCTGCTTGGTACATTGGGTCATAGAGCCGCATCAATGAACGACTCACTTGTATTCATTGGGTCCTTGTCAACAGCCTCCAGATTTGACCGCACGTGCAGATGCTCCACATGTGCCTTAGCTGTTGAAATGCAAAAACTCAGCAGCACCTTGTAGGAGTGGTGAACATTACCCAGCACTGTCAGTACTGTTAAACATCCACTCACATTAATGCTAATCATTCATACAAATATCTCTGAAGAACAGAGCAGCAAAACAACACTAACATAGGCATAACGATACCAAGGAGGGCTCTAAATAGCACCCTATTCCCTACATAGTGCACTACTTTAAACCAGAACCCTATGGGCCCTGGTCAAAAGTAGTGCACTACATAGGGAATAGGGTGCCATATGTGACCGACTTACACTGCACTATACAGCACGTGATCTGGCTTCACATGAAGAGCTGAAAAGACCCTGGACTCGATGAATTTCACAAAGGACTCTTTTATAATGGCCGCCTTCTCTCCTTCTCTATACAGGTAAACAAAGGGCCTTGAAATCGTCAGAGAAACACAAAAGTGGAAAACATGAGTTTGGAGTAATAGGCAGAGAAGCAGAGAGATCTAATTCCCACATGCTCCATTTAAAATGATAGCTACATCAAATTACATTAATGTCCTTACATGGAGACATGGAGAGACAGAGACATGGAGAGACAGAGACATGGAGAGACGGAGACATGGAGAGACGGAGACATGGAGAGACGGAGACATGGAGAGACAGAGACATGGAGAGACAGAGACATGGAGAGACGGAGACATGGAGAGACGGAGACATGGAGAGACGGAGACATGGAGAGACAGAGACATGGAGAGACAGAGACATGGAGAGACAGAGACATGGAGAGACAGAGACATGGAGAGACGGAGACATGGAGAGACGGAGACATGGAGAGACGGAGATATGGAGAGACAGAGACGGAGACATGGAGAGACGGAAACATGGAGAGACGGAGACATGGAGGAGACAGAGACATGGAGAGATGGAGACATGGAGAGACGGAGACATGGAGAGACGGAGACATGGAGACATGGAGAGACAGAGACATGGAGAGACAGAGACATGGAGAGACGGAGACATGGAGAGACAGAGACATGGAGAGACAGAGACATGGAGAGACGGAGACATGGAGAGACAGAGACATGGAGAGACGGAGATGGAGACATGGAGAGACAGAGACATGGAGAGACAGAGACATGGAGAGACAGAGACATGGAGAGACAGAGACATGGAGAGACAGAGATATGGAGAGACAGAGACGGAGACATGGAGAGACGGAGACATGGAGAGACCGGAGACATGGAGAGACAGAGACATGGAGAGACGGAGACATGGAGAGACAGAGACATGGAGAGACGGAGACATGGAGAGACAGAGACATGGAGAGACGGAGACATGGAGAGACAGAGATATGGAGAGACAGAGACGGAGACATGGAGAGACAGAGACATGGAGAGACAGAGACATGGAGAGACAGAGACATGGAGAGACAGAGACATGGAGAGACAGAGACATGGAGAGACAGAGATATGGAGAGACAGAGACGGAGAACATGGAGAGACAGAGACATGGAGAGACGGAGACATGGAGAGACGGAGACATGGAGAGACGGAGACATGGAGAGACAGAGACATGGAGAGACGGAGACATGGAGAGACAGAGATATGGAGAGACAGAGACGGAGACATGGAGAGACAGAGACATGGAGAGACAGAGACATGGAGAGACGGAGACATGGAGAGACGGAGACATGGAGAGACGGAGACATGGAGAGACGGAGACATGGAGAGACAGAGATATGGAGAGACAGAGATATGGAGAGACAGAGACGGAGACATGGAGAGACAGAGACATGGAGAGACAGAGACATGGAGAGACAGAGACATGGAGAGACGGAGACATGGAGAGACGGAGACATGGAGAGACGGAGACATGGAGAGACGGAGACATGGAGAGACAGAGATATGGAGAGACAGAGACGGAGACATGGAGAGACAGAGACATGGAGAGACAGAGACATGGAGAGACGGAGACATGGAGAGACAGAGACATGGAGAGACGGAGACATGGAGAGACGGAGACATGGAGAGACAGAGACATGGAGAGACAGAGATATGGAGAGACAGAGACGGAGACATGGAGACATGGAGAGACGGAGACATGGAGAGACAGAGACATGGAGAGACAGAGACATGGAGAGACAGAGACATGGAGAGACAGAGACATGGAGAGACGGAGACATGGAGAGACGGAGATATGGAGAGACAGAGACGGAGACATGGAGAGACGGAAACATGGAGAGACGGAGACATGGAGAGACAGAGACATGGAGAGACAGAGACATGGAGAGACAGAGACACGGAGAGACGGAGACATGCAGATACGGAGACATGGAGAGACAGAGACACGGAGAGACGGAGACATGCAGATACGGAGACATGGAGAGACAGAGACATGGAGAGACGGAGACATGGAGAGACGGAGACATGGAGAGACAGAGACATGGAGAGACGGAGACATGGAGAGACAGAGACATGGAGAGACAGAGACATGGAGAGACGGAGACATGGAGAGACAGAGACATGGAGAGACAGAGACATGGAGAGACAGAGACATGGAGAGACGGAGACATGGAGAGACAGAGATATGGAGAGACAGAGACGGAGACATGGAGAGACAGAGACATGGAGAGACAGAGACATGGAGAGACAGAGACATGGAGAGACAGAGACATGGAGAGACGGAGACATGGAGAGACGGAGACATGGAGAGACGGAGACATGGAGAGACAGAGACATGGAGAGACAGAGATATGGAGAGACAGAGACATGGAGAGACAGAGACATGGAGAGACGGAGACATGGAGAGACAGAGATATGGAGAGACAGAGATATGGAGAGACAGAGACGGAGACATGGAGAGACAGAGACATGGAGAGACAGAGACATGGAGAGACGGAGACATGGAGAGACGGAGACGGAGACATGGAGAGACAGAGACATGGAGAGACAGAGACATGGAGAGACAGAGACATGGAGAGACAGAGACATGGAGAGACAGAGATATGGAGAGACAGAGACGGAGACATGGAGAGACGGAGACATGGAGAGACGGAGACATGGAAAGACAGAGACATGGAGAGACGGAGACATGGAGAGACAGAGACATGGAGAGACGGAGACATGGAGAGACAGAGACATGGAGAGACAGAGACATGGAGAGACGGAGACATGGAGAGACAGAGATATGGAGAGACAGAGACATGGAGAGACAGAGACATGGAGAGACAGAGACATGGAGAGACCGAGACATGGAGAGACGGAGACATGGAGAGACGGAGACATGGAGAGACAGAGATATGGAGAGACAGAGATATGGAGAGACAGAGACAGAGACATGGAGAGACAGAGACATGGAGAGAGAGACATGGAGAGACGGAGACATGGAGAGACAGAGACATGGAGAGACGGAGACATGGAGAGACGGAGACATGGAGAGACAGAGACATGGAGAGACGGAGACATGGAGAGACGGAGACATGGAGAGACAGAGACATGGAGAGACGGAGACATGGAGAGACGGAGACATGGAGAGACGGAGACATGGAGAGACAGAGATATGGAGAGACAGAGACATGGAGAGACAGAGACATGGAGAGACGGAGACATGGAGAGACGGAGACATGGAGAGACAGAGATATGGAGAGACAGAGATATGGAGAGACAGAGACGGAGACATGGAGAGACAGAGACATGGAGAGAGAGACATGGAGAGACGGAGACATGGAGAGACAGAGACATGGAGAGACGGAGACATGGAGAGACAGAGACATGGAGAGACGGAGACATGGAGAGACGGAGACATGGAGAGACGGAGACATGGAGAGACGGAGACATGGAGAGACGGAGACATGGAGAGACGGAGACATGGAGAGACGGAGACATGGAGAGACAGAGACATGGAGAGACAGAGACATGGAGAGACAGAGATATGGAGAGACAGAGATATGGAGAGACAGAGACGGAGACATGGAGAGACAGAGACATGGAGAGAGAGACATGGAGAGACGGAGACATGGAGAGACAGAGACATGGAGAGACGGAGACATGGAGAGACGGAGACATGGAGAGACAGAGATATGGAGAGACAGAGACATGGAGAGACAGAGACATGGAGAGACAGAGACATGGAGAGACGGAGACATGGAGAGACGGAGACATGGAGAGACGGAGATATGGAGAGACAGAGACGGAGACATGGAGAGACGGAAACATGGAGAGACGGAGACATGGAGAGACAGAGACATGGAGAGATGGGAGACATGGAGAGACGGAGACATGGAGAGACGGAGACATGGAGAGACAGAGACATGGAGAGACAGAGACATGGAGAGACGGAGACATGGAGAGACAGAGACATGGAGAGACAGAGACATGAGAGAGACGGAGACATGGAGAGACAGAGACATGGAGAGACGGAGACATGGAGAGACGGAGACGGAGACATGGAGAGACAGAGACATGGAGAGACAGAGACATGGAGAGACAGAGACATGGAGAGACAGAGATATGGAGAGACAGAGACGGAGACATGGAGAGACGGAGACATGGAGAGACGGAGACATGGAGAGACAGAGACATGGAGAGACGGAGACATGGAGAGACAGAGACATGGAGAGACGGAGACATGGAGAGACAGAGACATGGAGAGACGGAGACATGGAGAGACAGAGATATGGAGAGACAGAGACGGAGACATGGAGAGACAGAGACATGGAGAGACAGAGACATGGAGAGACAGACACATGGAGAGACAGAGATATGGAGAGAGAGACATGGAGAGACAGAGACATGGAGAGACAGAGACATGGAGAGACGGAGACATGGAGAGACGGAGACATGGAGAGACAGAGACATGGAGAGACAGAGATATGGAGAGACAGAGACGGAGACATGGAGAGACAGAGACATGGAGAGACAGAGACATGGAGAGACAGAGACATGGAGAGACAGAGACATGGAGAGACAGAGACATGGAGAGACGGAGACATGGAGAGACGGAGACATGGAGAGACAGAGATATGGAGAGACAGAGATATGGAGAGACAGAGACGGAGACATGGAGAGACAGAGACATTGAGAGAGAGACATGGAGAGACGGAGACATGGAGAGACAGAGACATGGAGAGACGGAGACATGGAGAGACGGAGACATGGAGAGACAGAGACATGGAGAGACGGAGACATGGAGAGACGGAGACATGGAGAGACGGAGACATGGAGAGACGGAGACATGGAGACAGAGACATGGAGAGACAGAGACATGGAGAGACGGAGACATGGAGAGACGGAGACATGGAGAGACGGAGACATGGAGAGACAGAGACATGGAGAGACAGAGACATGGAGAGACAGAGACATGGAGAGACAGAGACATGGAGAGACGGAGACATGGAGAGACGGAGACATGGAGAGACGGAGATATGGAGAGACAGAGACAGAGGAGACATGGAGAGACGGAACATGGAGAGACGGAGACATGGAGAGACTGAGACATGGAGAGACGGAGACATGGAGAGACGGAGACATGGAGAGACGGAGACATGGAGGGAACAGAACATGGAGAAGACAGACTGCATGGATGAGACGATGAGAAACGGAGACATGGAGAGACAGAGACAAGAGACGGAGACATGGAGAGACGGAAACATGGAGAGACGGAGACATGGGAGAGACGGAGACATGGAGAGACGGAGACATGGAGAGACGGAGACATGGAGAGACGGAGACATGGAGAGACGGAGACATGGAGAGACAGAGATATGGAGAGACAGAGACATGGAGAGACAGAGAGACATGGAGAGACAGAGACATGAGAGAGACATGAGAGACGGAGACATGGAGAGACAGAGACATGGAGAGCAGACAGACAGAGAGAGAGAGACATGGAGAGACAGAGACATGGAGAGACGGAGACATGGAGAGACGGAGACATGGAGAGACAGAGACATGGAGAGACAGAGATATGAGAGAGACGGAGACATGGAGAGACAGAGACATGGAGAGAAGATATGGAGAGACGAATGGAGAGACAGAGACGGAGACATGGAGAGACAGAGACATGGAGAGAGAGACATGGAGAGACAGAGACATGGAGAGACAGAGACATGGAGAGACAGAGACATGGAAGACGAGAGACATGGAGAGACAGAGACATGGAGAGACAGAGACATGGAGAGACAGAGACATGGAGAGACGGAGACATGGAGAGACGGAGACATGGAGAGACGGAGATATGGAGAGACAGAGACGGAGACATGGAGAGACGGAGACATGGAGAGACGGAGACATGGAGAGACGGAGACATGGAGAGACGGAGACATGGAGAGACGGAGACATGGAGAGACGGAGACATGGAGAGACGGAGACATGGAGAGACAGAGACATGGAGAGACAGAGACATGGAGAGACAGAGACATGGAGAGACAGAGACATGGAGAGACAGAGACATAGAGAGACGAGACATGGAGAGACGGAGACATGGAGAGACGGAGACATGGAGAGACGGAGACATGGAGAGACGGAGATATGGAGACAGAGAGGAGAATGGAGACAGAACATGGAGAGAAGGAGAACATGGAGAGACGGAGACATGGAGAGACAGGGAGACATGAGGAGACTAGAGACATGGAGAGATCGAGACATGGAGAGACGGAGACATGGAGAGACAGAGACATGAGACAGAGACATGGAGAGACAGAGAGAGACATGGAGAGACAGATACATGTGGAGAGACAGAGACATGGAGAGACAGAGACATGTGAGGAAAGACATGGAGAGACAGAGACATGGAGAGACAGAGAACATGGAGAGACGGAGACATGGAGAGACGGAGACATGGAGAGACGGAGACATGGAGAGACAGAGATATGGAGAGACAGAGACGGAGACATGGAGAGACGGAGACAGGAGAGACGGAGACATGGAGAGACAGAGGGACATGGAGAGAGGCAGACATGGAGAGACGGAGACATGGAGAGACGGAGACATGGAGACAGAGACATGGAGAGATAGAGACATGGAGAGACAGAGACTGGAGACATGGAGAGACAGAGACATGGAGAGACAGAGACATGGAGAGACAGAGACATGGAGAGACAGAGACATGGAGAGACAGAGACATGGAGAGACGGAGACATGGAGAGACAGAGATATGGAGAGACAGAGATATGGAGAGACAGAGATATGGAGAGACAGAGACGGAGACATGGAGAGACAGAGACATGGAGAGAGAGACATGGAGAGACGGAGACATGGAGAGACGGAGACATGGAGAGACAGAGACATGGAGAGACAGAGACATGGAGAGACAGAGACATGGAGAGACAGAGACATGGAGAGACAGAGACATGGAGAGACGGAGACATGGAGAGACAGAGATATGGAGAGACAGAGATATGGAGAGACAGAGATATGGAGAGACAGAGACGGAGACATGGAGAGACAGAGACATGGAGAGAGAGACATGGAGAGACGGAGACATGGAGAGACGGAGACATGGAGAGACGGAGACATGGAGAGACGGAGACATGGAGAGACAGAGACATGGAGAGACAGAGACATGGAGAGACGGAGACATGGAGAGACGGAGACATGGAGAGACGGAGACATGGAGAGACGGAGACATGGAGAGACAGAGACATGGAGAGACAGAGACATGGAGAGACAGAGACATGGAGAGACAGAGACATGGAGAGACGGAGACATGGAGAGACGGAGACATGGAGAGACGGAGATATGGAGAGACAGAGACGGAGACATGGAGAGACGGAAACATGGAGAGACGGAGACATGGAGAGACAGAGACATCGAGAGATGGAGACATGGAGAGACGGAGACATGGAGAGACAGAGACATGGAGAGACAGAGACATGGAGAGACGGAGACATGGAGAGACAGAGACATGGAGAGACGGAGACATGGAGAGACGGAGACATGGAGAGACGGAGACGGAGACATGGAGAGACGGAGACATGGAGAGACAGAGACATGGAGAGACAGAGACATGGAGAGACAGAGACATGGAGAGACAGAGATATGGAGAGACAGAGACGGATACATGGAGAGACGGAGACATGGAGAGACGGAGACATGGAGAGACAGAGACATGGAGAGACGGAGACATGGAGAGACAGAGACATGGAGAGACAGAGACATGGAGAGACGGAGACATGGAGAGACAGAGACATGGAGAGACGGAGACATGGAGAGACAGAGATATGGAGAGACAGAGACGGAGACATGGAGAGACAGAGACATGGAGAGACAGAGACATGGAGAGACAGAGACATGGAGAGACAGAGACATGGAGAGACAGAGACATGGAGAGACAGAGACATGGAGAGACAGAGATATGGAGAGACAGAGATGGAGACATGGAGAGACAGAGACATGGAGAGACAGAGACATGGAGAGACAGAGACATGGAGAGACAGAGACATGGAGAGACGGAGACATGGAGAGACGGAGACATGGAGAGACGGAGACATGGAGAGACAGAGACATGGAGAGACGGAGACATGGAGAGACAGAGATATGGAGAGACAGAGACGGAGACATGGAGAGACAGAGACATGGAGAGACAGAGACATGGAGAGACGGAGACATGGAGAGACGGAGACATGGCGAGACAGAGACATGGAGAGACAGAGACATGGAGAGACGGAGACATGGAGAGACAGAGACATGGAGAGACAGAGACATGGAGAGACAGAGACATGGAGAGACAGAGACATGGAGAGACGGAGACATGGAGAGACGGAGACATGGAGAGACGGAAACATGGAGAGACGGAGACATGGAGAGACAGAGACATGGAGAGACGGAGACATGGAGAGACAGAGACATGGAGAGACAGAGACATGGAGAGACGGAGACATGGAGAGACGGAGACATGGAGAGACAGAGACATGGAGAGACGGAGACATGGAGAGACAGAGACATGGAGAGACAGAGACATGGAGAGACAGAGACATGGAGAGACAGAGATATGGAGAGACAGAGACGGAGACATGGAGAGACGGAGACATGGAGAGACGGAGACATGGAGAGACAGAGACATGGAGAGACGGAGACATGGAGAGACAGAGACATGGAGAGACGGAGACATGGAGAGACAGAGACATGGAGAGACGGAGACATGGAGAGACAGAGATATGGAGAGACAGAGACGGAGACATGGAGAGACAGAGACATGGAGAGACAGAGACATGGAGAGACAGAGACATGGAGAGACAGAGACATGGAGAGACAGAGACATGGAGAGACAGAGATATGGAGAGACAGAGACGGAGACATGGAGAGACGGAGACATGGAGAGACAGAGACATGGAGAGACAGAGACATGGAGAGACGGAGACATGGAGAGACAGAGACATGGAGAGACAGAGACATGGAGAGACAGAGACATTGAGAGACGGAGACATGGAGAGACGGAGACATGGAGAGACGGAGACATGGAGAGACAGAGACATGGAGAGACGGAGACATGGAGAGACAGAGATATGGAGAGACAGAGATGGAGACATGGAGAGACAGAGACATGGAGAGACAGAGACATGGAGAGACGGAGACATGGAGAGACGGAGACATGGAGAGACAGAGACATGGAGAGACGGAGACATGGAGAGACAGAGACATGGAGAGACGGAGACATGGAGAGACAGAGACATGGAGAGACGGAGACATGGAGAGACGGAGACATGGAGAGACGGAGACATGGAGAGACGGAGATATGGAGAGACGGAAACATGGAGAGACGGAGACATGGAGAGACAGAGACATGGAGAGACAGAGACATGGAGAGACGGAGACATGGAGAGACAGAGACATGGAGAGACAGAGACATGGAGAGACGGAGACATGGAGAGACAGAGACATGGAGAGACAGAGACATGGAGAGACGGAGACATGGAGAGACAGAGACATGGAGAGACGGAGACATGGAGAGACGGAGACATGGAGATACGGAGACATGGAGAGACGGAGATATGGAGAGACAGAGACGGAGACATGGAGAGACGGAGACATGGAGAGACGGCAACCCACACTACATAGACACAGCTGATATTGTGTGCATTCCAAATGGCATCCTTTTCCCTATGTTGTGGTACTGTCTTCAGGCTTCAACAATACGCTCCAGTCTACAGTGTTGTGGTGCTGTCTTCAGGCTTCAACAATACGCTCCAGTCTACAGTGTTGTGGTGCTGTCTTCAGGCTTCAACAATACGCTCCAGTCTACAGTGTTGTGGTGCTGTCTCCAGGCTTCAACAATACGCTCCAGTCTACAGTGTTGTGGTGCTGTCTCCAGGCTTCAACAATACGCTCCAGTCTACAGTGTTGTGGTGCTGTCTCCAGGCTTCAACAATACACTCCAGTCTACAGTGTTGTGGTGCTGTCTCCAGGCTTCAACAATACACTCCAGTCTACAGTGTTGTGGTGCTGTCTCCAGGCTTCAACAATACGCTCCAGTCTACAGTGTTGTGGTGCTGTCTCCAGGCTTCAACAATACGCTCCAGTCTCATAGTGGCTTCCAGGTAACTCTCCAGGATCTCTCTCTCTCCCCCCTCTCTGTCAGCCAGGCTTGGAGACTCTCCGTCCTCCATCTCTCTGGTCTCCTACGCTGGACACCCTGGCCTGCTGCTGGAGCCCCTGGGTGATGTGGGTCTCCAGACACCCTGGCCTGCTGCTGGAGCCCCTGGGTGATGTGGGCCTCCAGACACCCTGGCCTGCTGCTGGAGCCCCTGGGTGATGTGGGCCTCCAGCTCCAGTAGCAGGGTGGGTAACATGCTGTCCATTAAGGCCAGACCCTGCCACGAGCACCGCAGACCCCTACACAGAAGACAAAAAGGGGTTGTCAGTGTTTCCCAAACTCTGTCCTGGGGACCCCAAGGGGTGCACGTTTTGGTTTGTGCCCTAGCACTACACAGCTGATTCAAATAATCAAAGCTTGATGATGAGTTGGTCATTTGAATCAGCTGTATAGTGGGGGGGGAAACCCTGTGTTACTTAGAGACTCAAACAGACATGGAGATACAACCACTGGGTCCCACTTTAAACAGACCACAAGTTATCATTCTTAATGAAGCCCTCAAACTCTTTGTGAATGCTCTATAAAAAAGGCTTTATGAATTGTAGTTTGTTTAAAGTGGGACCAACTATTGTATACTTCCCAATAAACTGAAGAGAGAATTTTCTGAGCTCCTTCAATAATATAATAAAAAGTAAATACAGTGAGGGAAAAAAGTATTTGATCCCTCTGCAAAACATGACTTAGTACTTGGTGGCAAAACCCTTGTTGGCGATCACAGAGGTCAGACGTTTCTTGTAGTTGGCCACAAGGTTTGCACACATCTCAGGAGGGATTTTGTTCCACTCCTCTTTGCAGATCTTCTCAAAGTCATTAAGGTTTCGAGGCTTTTTGAGGTGTCTTTTATACAGGTATCAAACTGAGATTAGGAGCACTCCTAATCTCAGCTCGTTACCTGTATAACAGACACCTGGGAGCCAGAAATCTTTCTGATTGAGAGGGGTCAAATACTTATTTCCCTCATTAAAATGCAAATCAATTTATAACATTTTTGACATGCGTTTTTCTGGATTTTTTGTTGTTGTTATTCTGTCTCTCACTGTTCAAATAAACCTACCATTAAAAGTTATAGACTGATCATGTCTTTGTCAGTGGGCAAACATACAAAATCAGCAGGGGATCAAATACTTTTTCCCCTCACTGTATGACAGAACAGGATAAACAGGTTACCATTGGTTACCTGTCATCCAGGATTAGAAGGCCTGTCTGTTGAAGGTATGTGTTACCTGTCATCCAGGATTAGAAGGCCTATCTGTTGAAGGTCTGTGTTACCTGTCATCCAGGATTAGAAGGCCAGTCTGTTGAAGGTCTGGGTTACCTGTCATCCAGGATTAGAAGGCCTGTCTGTTGAAGGTCTGGGTTACCTGTCATCCAGGATTAGAAGGCCTGTCTGTTGAAAGTCTGGGTTACCTGTCATCCAGGATTAGAAGGCCTGTCTGTTGAAGGTCTGGGTTACCTGTCATCCAGGATTAGAAGGCCTGTCTGTTGAAAGTCTGGGTTACCTGTCATCCAGGATTAGAAGGCCTGTCTGTTGAAGGTCTTGTACTTCAGAGGATGAGCTGAGAATCTGGTGTAGATCTGCCCTGGGACTGAACAACTGCCAATGCTGCCGCAGAAATACCATGAATCAGAAACATAAACCCAGATGTAGACAGAAAGAAAGGTGAATCAGAATAGTGGTGTGCAACATACTGAACACAACGTACGGTTAGAACATGTTTTTGTCCATTGATGATGGACCCTATTGACACAAACAATGAATCTAGAAACAATTGAAACATCCTCTTGTTATAGCATCTACTGTGTGTATATACTGTTTAGTATGTGGACAGACTATGTAAACATAATCTGACCAAATGATGTGAGACTTTTGTTCTGGGATAACCAGGATTACCTGGTGAGTGATGCTGTCAATGTTCTGGGTTAACCAAGATTACCTGGTGAGTGATGCCGTCAATGTTCTGGGTTAACCAAGATTACCTGGTGAGTGATGCCGTCAATGTTCTGGGTTAACCAAGATTACCTGGTGAGTGATGCCGTCAATCAAACGCAGTCCCATGACCAACACTTCCTCCAATCTGCAATCAGAATAATAAAGTGAACAAGTTGCTACAGTATATCTGCCATGCTGTGAGTAAGGAAGCCTTGTCCAAGCCAGAATGGCCCATAGGGCAGGATTTCCTGTTTCTGTAGCGTGAGCGCTTGATGTACAAATCCCATGCTATGAGTGAGTCTGGAGTATTGTTGGAAGTATGCTATTAACGTGCAGCACCGTATGAACTCTGCAGGTGAACAGTTTTATTGAAAGTAGACCATTAACGTGCAGCACCGTATGAACTCTGCAGGTGAACAGTCTGAAGCAGACAGTAGATCAGCTGACTCACAGTCAACCAGTATGTTCATACCGTCTATTGGCTGATATGGGACTTACAGCGTTATTTTATTTTATTTTATTTCACCTTTATTTAACCAGGTAAGCCAGTTGAGAACAAGTTCTCATTTACAACTGCGACCTGGCCAAGATAAAGCAAAGCAGTGCGATAAAAACAACAACACAGAGTTACATATGGGGTAAAACAAAACATAAAGTCAAAAATACAACAGAAAGATATATATACAGTGTGTGCAAATGTAGCAAGTTATGGAGGTAAGGCAATAAATAGGCTATAGTGCAAAATAATTACAATTAGTATTAACACTGGAATGATAGATGTGCAAGAGATGATGTGCAAATAGAGATACTGGGGTACAAATGAGCAAAATAAATAACAATATAGGGATGAGGTAGTTGGGCGGGCTAATTTCAGATGGGCTGTGTACAGGTGCAGTGATCGGTAAGGTGCTATGACAACTGATGCTTAAAGTTAGTGAGGGAGATAAGAGTCTCCAGCTTCAGAGATTTTTGCAATTTGTTCCAGTCATTGGCAGCAGAGAACTGGAAGGAATGGCGGCCAAAGGAGGTGTTGGCTTTGGGGATGACCAGTGAGATATACCTGCTGGAGCGCATACTACGGGTGGGTGTTGCTATGGTGACCAATGAGCTAAGATAAGGCGGGGATTTGCCTAGCAGTGATTTATAGATGGCCTGGAGCCAGTGGGTTTGCCAACGAATATGTAGTGAGGACCAGCCAACAATAGCGTACAGGTCACAGTGGTGGGTAGTATATGGGGCTTTGTTTTTTTATTTATTTGCTGAGTAGAGTGTTGGAGGCTATTTTGTAAATGACATCGCCGAAGTCAAGGATTGGTAGGATAGTCAGTTTTACGAGGGCATGTTTGGCAGCATGAGTGAAGGAGGCTTTGTTGCGAAATAGGAAACCGATTCTAGATTTAACTTTGGATTGGAAATTCTTAATGTGAGTCTGGAAGGAGAGTTTACAGTCTAACCAGACACCTAGGTATTTGTAGTTGTCCACATACTCTAGGTCAGACCCGTCGAGAGTAGTGATTCTAGTCGGGTGGGCGGGTGCAAGCAGCGTTCGGTTGAAGAGCATGCATTTAGTTTTACTAGTGTTTAAGAGCAGTTGGAGGCTACTGAAGGAGTGTTGTATGGCATTGAAGCTCGTTTGGAGGTTTGTTAACACAGTGTCCAATGAAGGGCCAGATGTATACAAAATGGTGTCGTCTGCGTAGAGGTGGATCTGAGAGTCACCAGCAGCAAGAGCGACATCATTGATATACACAGAGAAAAGAGTCGGCCCAAGAATTGAACCCTGTGGCACCCCCATAGAGACTGCCATAGGTCCAGACAACAGGCCCTCCGATTTGACACATTGAACTCTATCTGAGAAGTAGTTGGTGAACCAGGCGAGGCAGTCATTTGAGAAACCAAGGCTATTTAGTCTGCCAATAAGAATGCGGTGGTTGACAGAGTCGAAAGCCTTGGCCAGGTCGATGAAGACGGCTGCACAGTACTGTCTATTATCGATCGCGGTTATAATATCGTTTAGGACCTTGAGCGTGGCTGAAGTGCACCCATGACCAGCTCGGAAACCGGATTGCATAGCGGAGAAGGTACGGTGGGATTCGAAATGGTCGGTGATCTGTTTGTTAACTTGGCTTTCAAAAACTTTCGAAAGGCAGGGCAGGATGGATATGGGTCTGTAACAGTTTGGATCTAGAGTGTCACCCCCTTTGAAGAGGGGGATGACCGCGGCAGCTTTCCAGTCTCTGGGGATCTCAGACGTTACGAAAGAGGTTGAACAGGCTAGTAATAGGGGTTGCAACAATTTCGGCGGCTAGTTTTAGAAAGAAAGGGTCCAGATTGTCTAGCCCAGATGATTTGTAGGGGTCCAGATTTTGCAGCTCTTTCAGAACATCAGCTTTCTGGATTTGTCTGAAGGAGAAGCGGGGGGGGGGCATGGGCAAGTTGCAGCGGAGGGTGCAGAGCTGGTGGCCGGGGTAGTGGTAGCCAGGTGGAAAGCATGGCCAGCCGTAGCAAAATGCTTGTTGAAATTCTCGATTATTGTAGATTTATCGGTGGTGATAGTGTTTCCTAGCCTCAGTGCAGTGGGCAACTGGGAGGAAGTGCTCTTATTCTCCATGGACTTTACAGTGTCCCAAAACTTTTTGGAGTTAGTACTACAGGATGCAAATTTCTGTTTGAAAAAGTTAGCCTTTGCTTTCCTAACTGCTTGTGTATATTGGTTCCTAACTTCCCTGAAAAGTTGCATATCGCGGGGGCTATTTGATGCTAATGCAGTACGCCACAGGATGTTTTTGTGCTGGTCAAGGGCAGTCAAGTCTGAGGAGAACCAGGGGCTATATCTGTTCTTAGTTCTGAATTTGTTGAATGGGGCATGCTTATTTAAGATTGAGAGGAAAGCACTTTTAAAGAACAACCAGGCATCCTCTACTGACGGAATGAGATCTATATCCATCCAGGATACCTGGGCCAGGTCAATTAGGAAGGCCTGCTCGCTGAAGTGTTTTTGGGAGCGTTTGACAGTGATGAGGGGTGGTCGTTTGACCGCGTACCCATTACGGACGCAGGCAATAAGGCAGTGATCGCTCAGATCCTGGTTGAAGACAGTGGAGGTGTATTTAGAGGGTAAGTTAGTCAGGATGATATCTATGAGGGTACCCATGTTTATGGATTTAGGGTTGTACCTGGTAGGTTCGTTGATAATTTGTGTGAGATTGAGGGCATCTAGTTTAGATTGTAGGATGGCCGGGGTGTTAAGCATTTCCCAATTTAGGTCACCAAGCAGTACGAACTCTGAGGATAGATGGGGGGCAATCAATTCACATATGGTGTCCAGGGCACAGCTGGGGCTGAGGGGGTCTGTAGCAAGCGGCAACAGTGAGAGATTTATTTCTGTAAAGGTGGATTTTTAGAAGTAGAAGCTCAAACTGTTTGGGCACAGACCTGGATAGTATGATAGAGCTCTGCAGGCTATCTCTACAGTAGATTGCAACTCCACCCCCTTTGGCAGTTCTATCTAGACGGAAAATGTTATAGTTGGGGATGGAAATTTCAGAATTTTTGGTGGCCTTCCTAAGCCAGGATTCAGACACTGCTAGAACATCAGGGTTGGCGGAGTGTGCTAACACAGTGAATAACTCAAACTTAGGAAGGAGGCTTCTGATATTTACGTGCAGAAAACCAAGGCTTTTACGGTTACAGAAGTCAACAAATGAAAGCTCCTGGGGAGTAGGAGTGATACTGGGGGCTGCAGGGCCTGGGTTAGCCTCTACATCACCAGAGGAACAGAGGAGTACTAGAATAAGGATACGACTAAAGGCTTTAAGAACTGGTCTTCTAGTGCATTGGGTACGTAGAATAAAGGGGGCAGTTCTCCGGGCATTGTAGAAAAGATTCAGGGCATTATGTACAGAAAAGGATATGGAAGGATATGAGTACAGTTAAGGTAAACCTAAGCGTTGGGTAACAATGAAAGAGATAGCATCACTGGAGGCACCGATTGAGCCGGTCTCGGCGTGTATGGGGGGTGGAACAAAGGAACTATTTGAGGCAGTTTGAGAGGGACTTGGGGTTCTACAGTGAAATTGTATAATAAGAACTAACCCAAACAGCAATAGGCAAGGCATATTGACATGGGAGAGAGGCATAAAGCAATCACAGGTGTTATTAGAGAGAGCTAAGACAACAACTGGTAATAGCGATAAAGTTTGGGCTGAGGCTAAACAGGACAGGGTACAGTGTAAAGGAACAGTCCAGCAGGCATCATGAAATGTGATAGTTTGTTATTCCTTATTTCCTGTGACGAGAACCTTATCGCGATTACGTGGCACAACACAATTTTCTGATTGTACAGACAGACCACTTAGAAGTAAAATCAAAGGTGAAAATAGTTATTTTACCCACTCATAGAACATCGATTATTAGTTTCATTCTGGAGTGGATTATCCCTTTAACGAGCAGCACGGTGTGAACTCTGCAGGTGAACAGCCTGAAGCGGAAAGTAGTTGACTCACAGTCCCAGGTGGGTGAGGGGTATCCTGCGTCGAGTCCCGTGACCCCTCTGCTGCACCTCTCTCACCCAGACATCAGGCTCCAGAGTCTGGGTACGGGCCTCTCGACATACACCCCCCTCTCCATGGGGGACGAAGCGACCATGGGCTCCTGGCAGACAGAAGAGTCCCACTTCAAATAAACAACCACTTATAAAGGCTTTATAGAGCATTCATAAAGGTGTTATACAGCATTCATAAAGTTGTTATAGAGCATTCATAAAGGTCTTATAGAGCATTCATAAAGCATTCATAAAGCACTATTAACTCACCAGGGCCCACTCCAAGGTACTGACTGGCCTTCCAGTAGCTCATATTGTGTTTGCTGATGGCACCCTTCAAAACAAACATAAAATACACAAGGTATATTACAGATGTGTCCCAACTGTAGCAGGTAATATTAATATTCAATAGTTACGACAACCAATACAGCACAGAGAATAGCCTGGTGTTTCTACTGCAGGGTTTTCTCCTAAAGGTGTTTCTACTGCAGGGTTTTCTCCTAAAGGTGTTTCTACTGCAGGGTTTTCTCCTAAAGGTGTTTCTACTGCAGGGTTTTCTCCTAAAGGTGTTTCTACTGCAGGGTTTTCTCCTAAAGGTGTTTCTACTGCAGGGTTTTCTACAGCAAGGTTTTCTGTTAAAGGTATTTCTACTAATGGCACAGTAGTAGGACAGACACAAGGACTCACACACACAGAGAGAGAGAGTAGAACTTACATTTCTTGCAAAGTTGGACACCTCATACTGCAGATAGCCTCTATTCTGAAGAATCCTCCTGGCAGATTCATACATGACAGCTGTGATGTCATCACTGGGCACGCTCAGTTGGCCTTTCTGAACCTGGCTGAAGAGCTGTGTGCCTGCAGTTGACATGTTTACATTGGAGTCATTTAGCAGCAGAAGCTCTTATCCAGAGTGACTTACAGTCAGTGCATATATTCATTTGGATACCTATTAGCTGTTACAATCACAACAGCTACTAATTCAACTACGGTAAGTAAAAACAACCACATATCACAGTCACTGCAAGTAAAAACCTTCTTCAGAATATCTGCAGGTTCAGTCTGCTGGGGGCAGTGTAGTGGTATAGTTCCTGCTACTTCCTCTCATGTATCCTCTCCTCCATCTCCCCATCTCATGTTCTGATCTGTACATTAAACTTCTAAATACTCACGCACAAAAAAAACAATCAGTGTTTGTAAGAAAAGACATGCCTCTCTCCAGGGTCAGCTGGTACAGGGAGACGTGGTCATCACACACCGACAGCAGCTCATCCAATTCCAACTCCCAGGATGCAACGCTCTGACCAGGACGTCCGAACATGACGTCGACCGACACCCTGCCCGGGCAGAGCCTCCGAGCCTCCGCTATGGTCTGTAAAGCATGCTGAGTGTTATGGTCTCTCCCCAGAACCTTCAGGTCGTCGTCCCGGAGAGACTGTTGGTTGAAAAGAAGCAGACATATGAGAGACATGTTAGAACAGTGTTTCCCAAAGCTCTCCTTCAGCTCCCCAGTTCCACATATGAAAAGGACACTTGGTTCTCAGAACAAAGCTAGTGATCAGTAACTGACTGTTCAGAACAAAGCTAGTGATCAGTGACTGACTGTTCAGAACAAAGCTAGTGATCACTGACTGACTGTTCAGAACAAAGCTAGTGATCAGTGACTGACTGTTCAGAACAAAGCTAGTGATCAGTGACTGACTGACTGTTCAGAACAAAGCTAGTGATCAGTGACTGACTGACTTCAGAACAAAGCTAGTGATCAGTGACTGACTGTTCAGAACAAAGCTAGTGATCACTGACTGACTGTTCAGAACAAAGCTAGTGATCACTGACTGACTGTTCAGAACAAAGCTAGTGATCAGTAACTGACTGTTCAGAACAAAGCTAGTGATCAGTGACTGACTGTTCAGAACAAAGCCAGTGATCAGTGACTGACTCTTCAGAACAAAGCTAGTGATCAGTGACTGACTGTTCAGAACAAAGCTAGTGATCAGTGACTGACTGTGTTGCTTCATTCTAAAGGCTGCATCACACTCTTGTCCTCCTGGCCTTCTCCTCTCCTTTTCCTCTCCTTCTTTCCTTCTCCTTCTCCTCCTCTCCTTCTCCTCCTCTCCTTCTCCTCTCCTTCTCTCTCCTTCTCCTCTTTCCAACATTAACAATGTTTTCTATTCTTTCAGTTTCCGTAGCAGAAAAGGTTTTATGGGATAGGGTTGCTAGCCTCCGCCTGACCATTCCCATTATGTACAGTAGAAGGATGTAATTCAACACTTCTGAGAATGCTTTCAGGAAATCTACTATGTGCAACTGACTGAATACCGGCCTTAATTGCACCTGCACTCCGATGGAAAAACGGTTGACGCCAGCATGGAGGAAGTTCTCCAACTTAGAGCTTCCTATGGGGGTGGGGTTGACCTCCAGAGTGACCTCCGCCTCCTCTGATAGGCCAGCGTGCCTGGCAACCGTCTCCAGGACCGCAGCAATGGCGGCGGGGTGGGCCAGGCTGGGAGTCCCGCCTCCAAAAAACACGGAGGTGATACTGAAGACGAGAGAGAGAAGAGAGACAGGGAGAGAGAGACAGGGAGAGAGAGAGAGACGGAGAGAGAGAGAGAGAGAGAGAGAAGAGAGAGACAGGGAGGAAGAGAGGAAGAGAGAGACAGGGAGGGAGGAAGAGAGAGACAGGGAGGGAGGGGGAGAGAGACAGGGAGGGAGGGGGAGAGAGACAGGGAGGGAGGGAGAGAGAGAGAGACAGGGAGGGAGGGAGAGAGAGACAGGGAGGGAGGGAGAGAGAGAGAGACAGAGAGCGAGGGAGAGAGACGGAGGGAGGGGGAGAGAGACAGGGAGAGTGGGGGAGAGAGACAGGGAGGGAGGGGGAGAGAGACAGGGAGGGAGGGGGAGAGAGAGGACAGGGAGAGAGAGAGGACAGGGAGAGAGAGAGGACAGGGAGAGAGAGAGGACAGAGAGAGAGAGAGAGAGAGAGAGAGAGAGAGAGAGAGAGAGAGAGAGAGATGTTAAAATAGAAGGAAGAAAAATGCTAAGACTCTTGACTTGGAGTTGAATTCCAGGAGGTGGAGGAGCAGCCTGAGTGAGTCTGAAATTGCACCCTATTCCCTATATAGTCAGCCTCAGGCACTCTGGAAATAGTGCACTGTATAGGGAATAGGGTGCCATTTCAGATGCACCCATGGAGACACTAAAGCTAAAGGCGATGGCACACAGAGGAGGGTTGAATTTAGACGGTAAACCTACCGGGACACCTGGCTGAGCTTTAGTAAGGTCTCGGTCTCCCGCTGGAGACACTCCAACATGACGTCCTGGTTGTCAGAGCGAGGGATGTACTTGTTGAAGTTACAGTAGGAGCATCTCTTCAGACAGTAGGGCCACTATGAACAGGAGAGGGTCAGGGTCAGGATCAGGGTTAGGGTTAGGGACAGGGTCAGGGTTGCAATTGTTGAAGTTACAGTAGACAGAGGAGGCTGGGGGGAGGAGCTATAGGAGGACAGGCTCATTGTAATGGCTGGAATGGAATCAAATGGAACTGTGTCAAACATGTTGTTCCCATGTGTTTGGCACCATTCCATTGATTCCATTCCAGCCATTATAATGAGCCCGTCCTCCTATAGCACCTCCCACCAGCCTCCTCTGCAGTAGGCGTATCTCCCCAGACAGTATGGCCACTGTGGGGTGGATGACACAAATGAGTTTGACTGACAAAGTGTTGGTTGAAATCGGCTCTCATTCATTCATTGCCTTTTGAGAGAAGGATAGATACCAGAAAGAAAGAGAGATAGAGAGATGCTCATTGAGTAGTCTACCAATACTCACGTGCACATAGAGTGAAGCCTCCGTTGAGAATGGTGGAGAGGAGAACCCGGCTAACTTGGAAACTGCACCACTCACTTCACTACTGAAACACCGACCCAAGCAGACCGTAGGCCCGCGGGCTGCTGTTAGAAATGCTTTCAGCATCCTTTCACTCAATATGTGAGCGAATGTCAGACAATCATTTCAAGTTGTTGCACTACAGCGTAATACAGTAGTACAGCGTAAATTGGTTGCCCTTGAACTGTAACACCTACCACATGCAAGTCAAACTAACCGGTTATTTTGGTAACACCATATCGATTTATCTATCCGTGTTTTACCGCGGGCATAATCATGACATGACACAATGTAGCTAAAACGTTACTGTCCATAGACCGTGTAGTAGCAGAAGCAATAGCATGCGATCAACTTACTACCGCAACACACATCTAGAAACAGGAAGACAACAAACCGATTTCCGTTATGTGTAATACCTACTACGACCAGACGGTGGTGCTGTTTCGTTTGATTTAAATTAGCCACTGAGCCGTACAGGCAGAATGATTGGTCATCCTGCCGTTAGTGTAACTGTATATAGAGACACGTGACCACTGAGCGCCATAATACAGCAGACTAATCTCATCTCTAACCATATGGTGGATCGGGAGATGTCAGATGTCTCCAAGCAATAGGTTTGAAATGTAAGCGAAATAGAGCTGTAGCAGAAGTTGTTACTATTTAGATGATGTGGACCTCTTCACATGGACCAAACATGAAGTTTGGAATCAAAGAAGACAAGTGCTACATGGCAGTAGACAAACGGAAATGGAAACATCTATTTCTATGGAAACAAATGGAAACATCTATTTCTATGGAAACAAATGGAAACATCTATTTCTATGGAAACAAATGGAAACATCTATTTCAATGGAAACAAATGGAAACATCTATTTCTATGGAAACAAAGGGAAACTTCTGTTTCTATTTCACGTACTTTTGGAACACACTTTTATTTTTTTTATTTTTTTATTTCACCTTTATTTAACCAGGTAAGCCAGTTGAGAACAAGTTCTCATTTACAACTGCGGCCTGGCCAAGATAAAGCAGTGCGATAAAAACAACAACACAGAGTTACATATGGGGTAAAACAAAACAAAGTCAAAAATACAACAGAAATAAATATATATACAGTGTGTGCAAATGTAGCAAGTTATGGAGGTAAGGCAATAAATAGGCTATAGTGCAAAATAATTACAATTAGTATTAACACTGGAATGATAGATGTGCAAGAGATGATGTGCAAATAGAGATACTGGGGTACAAATGAGCAAAATAAATAACAATATAGGGATGAGGTAGTTGGGCGGGCTAATTTCAGATGGGTTGTGTACAGGTGCAGTGATCGGTAAGGTGCTCTGACAACTGATGCTTAAAGTTAGTGAGCGAGATAAGTGTCTCCAGCTTCAGAGATTTTTGCAATTTGTTCCAGTCATTGGCAGCAGAGAACTGGAAGGAATGGCGGCCAAAGGAGGTGTTGGCTTTGGGGATGACCAGTGAGATATACCTGCTGGAGCGCATACTACGGGTGGGTGTTGCTATGGTGACCAATGAGCTAAGATAAGGCGGGGATTTGCCTAGCAGTGATTTATAGATGGCCTGGAGCCAGTGGGTTTGGCGACGAATATGTAGTGAGGACCAGCCAACAAGAGCGTACAGGTCACAGTGGTGGGTAGTATATGGGGCTTTGGAGACAAAACGGATGGCACTGTGATAGACTACATCCAATTTGCTGAGTAGAGTGTTGGAGGCTATTTTGTAAATGACATCGCCAAAGTCAAGGATCGGTAGGATAGTCAGTTTTACAAGGGCATGTTTGGCAGCATGAGTGAAGGAGGCTTTGTTGCGAAATAGGAAACCGATTCTAGATTTAACTTTGGATTGGAGATTCTTAATGTGAGTCTGGAAGGAGAGTTTACAGTCTAACCAGACACCTAGGTATTTGTAGTTGTCCACATACTCTAGGTCAGACCCGTCGAGAGTAGTGATTCTAGTCGGGTGGGCGGGTGCAAGCAGCGTTCGGTTGAAGAGCATGCATTTAGTTTTACTAGTGTTTAAGAGCAGTTGGAGGCTACTGAAGGAGTGTTGTATGGCATTGAAGCTCGTTTGGAGGTTTGTTAACACAGTGTCCAATGAAGGGCCAGATGTATACAAAATGGTGTCGTCTGCGTAGAGGTGGATCTGAGAGTCACCAGCAGCAAGAGCGATGTCATTGATATACACAGAGAAAAGTGTCGGCCCAAGAATTGAACCCTGTGGCACCCCCATAGAGACTGCCATAGGACCAGACAACAGGCCCTCCGATTTGACACATTGAACTCTATCAGAGAAGTAGTTGGTGAACCAGGCGAGGCAGTCATTTGAGAAACCAAGGCTATTTAGTCTGCCAATAAGAATGCGGTGGTTGACAGAGTCGAAAGCCTTGGCCATGTCAATAAAACGGCTGCACAGTACTGTCTATTATCGATCGCGGTTATAATATCGTTTAGGACCTTGAGCGTGGCTGAAGTGCACCCATGACCAGCTCGGAAACCGGATTGCATAGCGGAGAAGGTACGGTGGGATTCGAAATGGTCGGTGATCTGTTTGTTAACTTGGCTTTCAAAAACTTTTGAAAGGCAGGGCAGGATGGATATGGGTCTGTAACAGTTTGGATCTAGAGTGTCACCCCCTTTGAAGAGGGGGATGACCGCGGCAGCTTTCCAATCTCTGGGGATCTCAGACGTTACGAAAGAGAGGTTGAACAGGCTAGTAGTAGGGGTTGCGATAATTTCGGCGGCTAGTTTTAGAAAGAAAGGGTCCAGATTGTCTAGCCCAGATGATTTGTAGGGGTCCAGATTTTGCAGCTCTTTCAGAACATCAGCTGTCTGGATTTGTGTGAAGGAGAAGCGGGGGGGGCATGGGCAAGTTGCAGCGGAGGGTGCAGAGCTGGTGGCCGGTGTAGTGGTAGCCAGGTGAAAAGCATGGCCAGCCGTAGCAAAATGCTTGTTGAAATTCTCGATTATTGTAGATTTATCGGTGGTGATAGTGTTTCCTAGCCTCAGTGCAGTGGGCAGCTGGGAGGAAGTGCTCTTATTTTCCATGGACTTTACAGTGTCCCAAAACTTTTTGGAGTTAGTGCTACAGGATGCACATTTCTGTTTGAAAAAGTTAGCCTTTGCTTTCCTAACTGCTTGTATATATTGGTTCCTAACTTCCCTGAAAAGTTGCATATCGCGGAGGCTACACTAAAGGCACTGTTCCACATTCTTGATAGGATCAGATAGGTCTGTCTATCAAATCAAATCAAATCAAATTGTATTGGCCACATGCGCCGAACACAACAGGTGTAGACATTACAGTGAAATGTTTACTTACAGCCCTTAACCAACAATGCATTTATTTTTAAATAAAAAAGTTAAATAAAACAACAACAAAAAAGTGTTGAGAAAAAAAGAGCAGAAGTCAAATAAAATAACAGTAGGGAGGCTATATATACAGGGGGGTACCGGTGCAGAATCAATGTGCGGGGCACCGGCTAGTTGAGGTAGTTGAGGTAATAGAGATTGACCTATCATTTATTACCCTGTTCTTCTCACAGGATCAAACATAGCTCTGCATCCCAAATGACACCCTATTCCCAATCAAGTGTACTACTTTTGATCAGGGCCCATTGGGAGCCATTTAGGACAATGGACCCTGGTCAAAAGTAGTGCACTATATAGGGAATAAGATGCTATGTGGGACTTGGCCATGGGCTACAGTACATAATGAGCTATTGATCTGTCGCTCCTGATGTACAACTGTCTGCTGTTCTGTTCACTGGCCTGTTCTGTTAGTCTGGATAACCTGCCTAAATGACTACCGCCTCGTAGCACTCACATCAGTAGCCATGAAGTGCTTTGAAAGGCTGGTCATGGCTCACATCAACACCATCACCCCGGAAACCTTAGACCCACTCCAATTTGTATACCGCCCCAACAGATCCACAGATGACGCAATCTTCATCGCACTCCACACTGCCCTTTCCCACCTGGACAAAAGGAACACCTATGTGAGAATGCTGTTAATTGACTACAGTTCAGCGTTCAACACCAAAGTGCCCTCAAAGCTCATCACTAAGCTAAGGATCCTGGGACTAAACACCTCCCTCTGCAACTGGATCCTGGACTTCCTGACGGGCTGCCACCCAGGTGGTAAGGGTAGGTAACAACACATCTGCCACGATGATTCTCAACATGGGGGCCCCTCAGGGGTGCGTGCTTAGTCCCCTCCTGTACTCCCTGTTCACCCACGACTGCGTGGCCAAGCACGACTCCAACACCATCATTATGTTTGCTGACGACACGACGTTGGTAGGCCTGATCCCTGACAATGATGAGACAGCCTATAGGGAGGAGGTCAGATACCTGGCAGTGTGGTGCCAGGACAACAACCTCTCCCTCAACGTGAGCAAGACAAAGGAGATGATCGTGGGACTACAGGAAAAGGAGGGCCGAACACGCCCCCGTTCACATCGACGGGCTGTAGTGGAGCGGGTCGAGAGTTTCAAGTTCCTTGGTGTCCACATCACCAACAAACTATCATGGTCCAAACACACTAATGAAAGTTGTGAAAAGTGCACGACAACATCATTTGCCCCTCAGGAGACTGAAAAGATTTGGCATGGGTCCCCAGATCCTCAAAAAGTTCTACAGCTGCACCATCGAGAGCATCCTGACCGGTTGCATCACCGCCTGGTATGGCAACTGCTCGGCATCCGACCGTAAGGCGCTACAGAGGGTAATGCGTACAGCCCAGTACATCACTGGGACCAAGCTTCCTGCCATCCAGGAAGACCCAAAAAATGGTCAAAGACTCCAGTCACCCAAGTCATAGACTGTTCTCTCTGCTACCGCACGGCAAGTTGTACCGGAGCGCCAAGTCTAGGTCCAAAAGGCTCCTTAACAGCTTCGACCCCCAAGACATAAGACTGCTGAACAATTAATCAAATGGCCACCGGACTATTTGCATTGACCCCCCCCACTCGCTTTTTATTATCTATGCAGAGTCACATTACCCCTACCTACATGTACAAATTACCTTGACTAACCTGTACCCCCACACATTGACTCGGTACCGGTACCCCCTGTATATAGCCTCGTCATTGTTATTTTATTGTGTTACTTTTTATTTTTATTTTTTACTTCAGTTTATTTAGTAAATATTTTCTTAACTCTATTTTCTTAAAACTGCATTGTTGGTTAAGGGCTTGTAAGTAAGCATTTCATGATAAGGTCTACACCTATTGTATTCGGCGCATGTGAGAAATAACATTTTATTTGATTTTATTTGATACTGGTACAGTTCAACTGATTGACCTCTAGAGGAGTTTAATGATCTAAGCTGCTATACTGTATAATGATGTTATGTACAGTAGGTCACACTTTAAACAAGCAACAACCTGTACAGGCTTCATAGAGCATTCATAAAGGCTTCATAGAGCATTCATAAAGCCACTGTGCTTCTGTATCTGCATTGCTTGCTCTTTGGGAGTTTAGGCTGGGTATCTGTGTGACAACTGCTGATGTAAAAAGGCTATATAAAATACATTTGATTGATTGATTGAGCACTACATAGATTTGTAAGCAAAGTCATACTACGTAAAGGGTGATGAAATCATACTACTACTACGTAAAGGGTGATGAAATCATACTACTACTACGTAAAGGGTGATCAAATCATACTACTACTACGTAAAGGGTGATCAAATCATACTACTACTACTACTGTAAGTAAAGAGTGATAAACGCTTACATCAGGTGTGCCGAATTAATGTTTGCTTTAAAGTAGGACAATTACATATAACATTTCATAAGCCAGACATAATCAGGCCTTCATTCTCCATCACCCTATTTATTTGTTTGACTCTACCATCGTTTTATCGGTTGATATGGCAACATGCATATGTGTCACAGATGAATTCAGTCATGCGAACCAAACGCTCTCCTGACATAACATTGACCTCTGACTGAACCACACTCTGGCACTATGGTGAATGCTCTGTGGAAACACTACTTATACCTGTCCAGACCCTACAGATCTGCAATCAGAGGGTTAGGGTCGGGGTTAGGGAAAGGGAGGGGAGCATTTTGGGAACAGCTTGATTGGTTTGCATGACTGAATTCACCTGTGACATGTTGTCATATCCAATATTAACAGCAGTCCTGTTTGAACGTCATGTCCCTCCCTGTACATCACTCTGGCATTCATCTCTGCACAGCAGGAGACTGCTTATCAGTTTGGACATAAATAGTCTCACATGACGAAGAGATAGCACTACATTAATCAGAATACAGAATGTTCATGCATTTGTTGTAAGACTCAGTGACAGTTCCATATATATTTACTGTAGACTTAGTGGCAGTGCCATATATATTTACTGTAGACTCAGTGGCAGTGCCATATATATTTACTGTAGACTCAGTGACAGTGCCATATATATTTACAGTAGACTCAGTGGCAGTGCCATATACATATATTTACTGTAGACTCAGTGGCAGTGCCATATATATTTCTAAATCAAATCAAATCAAATGTATTGGTCACATACACATGGTTAGCAGATGTTATTGCGAGTGTAGCGAAATGCTTGTGCTTCTAGTTCCGACAGTGCAGTAATATCTAGCAAGTAATATCTAACAGTTCTACAACAAAAACCTAATACACACAAATCTAAGTAAAGGACTGGAATAAGAATATATAAATATATTGATGAGCAATGTCATTATCAGAGTGGCATATGCTAAGATACAATAGATACAGTAGTATAGAATACAGTATATACATATGAGATGGGTAATGCAAGATATGTAAACGTTATTAAAGTGGCATTATTAAAGTGACTAGTGTCCCATTTATTTAAGTGGCCAGTGATTTTCAAGTCTGTATGTAGGCAGCAGCCTCTCTGTGCTAGTGATGGTTGTTTAACAGTCTGATGGCCTTGAGATAGAAGCTGTTTTTCAGTCTCTCGGTCCCATCTTTGATGCACCTGTACTGACCTCGCCTTCTGGATGATAGCGGGGTGAACAGGCAGTGGCTCGGGTGGTAGTTGTCCTTGAATATCTTTTTGGCCCTCCTGTGACATCGGGTGCTGTAGGTGTCCTGGAGGGCAGGTAGTTTGCCCCCGGTGATGCGTTCGGCAGACCGCACCACCCTCTGGAGAGCCCTGCGGTTGTTGCCGGTGCAGTTTCCGTACCAGGCGGTGATACAGCCCGACAGGATGCTCTCAATTGTGCATCTGTAAACGTTTTTGAGGGTTTTAGGTGACAGGCCAAATTTCTTCAGCCTCCTGAGGTTGAAGAGACGCTGTTGTGCCTTCTTCACCACACTGTCTGTGTGGGTGGACCATTTCAGTTTGTCAATGATATGTACGCTGAGGAACTTAAAACTTTCCACCTTCTCCACTGCTGTCCCGTCGATGTGGATAGGGGGGTACTCCCTCTGCTGTTTCCTGAAGTCCACGATCTTCTCCTTTGTTTTTTTTACTTTGAGTGAGAGGTTATTTTCCTGACACCACACTCCGAGAGCCCTCACCTCCACCCTGTAGGATGTCTCATCGTTGTTGGTAATCAAGCCTACTACTGTTGTGTCATCTGCAAACTTGATGATTGAGTTGGAGGCGTGCTTGGCTACGCAGTCATGGGTGAACAGGGAGTACAGGAGGGGGCTGAGCACACACCCTTGTGGGGCCCCACTGTAGACTCAGTGGCAGTGCCATATATATTTACTGTAGACTCAGTGACAGTGCCATATATATTTACTGTGGACTCAGTGGCAGTGTCATATATATATTTACTGTAGACTCAGTGACAGTGCCATATATATTTACTGTAGACTCAGTGACAGTGCCATATATATTTACTGTAAACTCAGTGGCAGTGGCATATATATTTACTGTCTTCGAACAAATGAACAAACATTCTGATTCAGAACAATGTGTGTTGACAAATCTGAGTTCATTGGCTGAGTCATTATCTATCCACTGTTACATTGACATGAAGAGACATGCACGTTTTCTACTGTTTTCACTCATTGGGTAATACATGACGTAGGGTTTCATTTAAACTGAGATTCAGCGATATGACACGTTCTCTTCTCTCTCCTGCAGCAACGTGACAGCTGATGCTGACTTATGCGGCAGCCTCTCAGTTCATACTCTACATGTCCCAAATGGCACCCTATTTCCTATATAGTGCACTACTTTTGACTAGACACCTATGGGCCCTGGTCAAAAAAGGTTAACTATAAAGGGAATAGTGCACTACTTTTCACACACTCTTCTAAAGGTTCCTTAGTGCTGAGTCTACCTTTCAATTTGACAGTAAGGCCAAGTAAAAAAGGGACGAGTAAATATCTGCTGTCGAGTGTGTGTGTGTGTGTGTGTGTGTGTGTGTGTGTGTGTGTGTGTGTGTGTGTGTGTTACAGTACGGTTCTTATTTTAGCAGGCTCCTGACCTAAGGGCATTTTCCACCTAATATGAAATTGGCTGAGGACGATCAATGAGGACAGAGGGAGAGAAGCGAGGGAAAGAGAAAAAGAGATAGAGGGAGAGAAAGGAGGGGTGATGTACAGTATCCATCCAAATCCGTGGGGACAAAGGGAGAGAGAGAGAGAGAGAGAGAGAGAGAGAGAGAGAGGAGAAGGAGAGAGAGAGAGAGAGAGAGAGAGTGAGAAAGAGAGAGAGAGAGTTGCGAGTGAGAGAGAGAGAGAGATGCGAGTGAGATGCGAGTGAGAGAGAGAGAGAGAGTGAGAGAGAGACAGAGAGAGAGAAAGAGAGAGAGCGAGAGAGAGCGAGAGAGAGAGAGAGAGCGCGAGAGAGAGAGAGAGAGAGAGAGCGAGAGAGCGAGAGCGAGAGAGAGAGAGAGAGAGAGAGAGAGAGAGGTACAGTACAGTACAGTATCAGTGGGTTCTGCAGCCAGAGATCCAGTAGTCATCGTGGAAGGCTGGACACCAGAGCCCTGCTAGAGAGGATTTGTGCAGGAGTGTAGGAGTTTAGCTGTGTAGCCGTGAAGGAGTGTAGGAGTTTAGCTGTGTAGCCGTGAAGGAGTGTAGGAGTTTAGCTGTGTAGCCGTGAAGGAGTGTAGGAGTTTAGCTGTGTAGCCGTGAAGGAGTGCAGTAGTTTAGCTGTGTAGCCGTGAAGGAGTGCAGGAGTTTAGCTGTGTAGCCGTGAAGGAGTGTAGGAGTTTAGCTGTGTAGCCGTGAAGGAGTGTAGGAGTTTAGCTGTGTAGCCGTGAAGGAGTGCAGGAGTTTAGCTGTGTAGCCGTGAAGGAGTGCAGGAGTTTAGCTGTGTAGCCGTGAAGGAGTATAGGAGTTTAGCTGTGTAGCCGTGAAGGAGTGTAGGAGTTTAGCTGTGTAGCCGTGAAGAAGTGTAGGAGTTTAGCTGTGTAGCCGTGAAGGAGTGCAGGAGTTTAGCTGTGTAGCCGTGAAAGAGTGCAGGAGTTTAGCTCTGTAGCCGTGAAGGAGTGCAGGAGGGAGTGCATCTCTGCAGAGCTACAACTGGCCTGTGGAAGAGCTGTCCTGGAGTGTTTCTCTGTCTGTACCATTAACAGCCTGGGAGAGATGGACAGTCACAACCACAGCCACAGGAGGCAGGAGGGTGAGTTTGGAACGGAATAATGTATGTATCCTTTTGACTGTCATATAGTAGGCAGTTAATCCAAGGGTGACTTTTCAATGGAATGTATGTATGAACCCTTTTTACTGTGACGCTAGCGTCCTGTCCAGGGGGTGTCCAGGGGGTGTCCAGGGGGTGTCCAGGGGTCCATCAAGCTGCCTCACGTTACAGAAACAGGAGATAAGCT